>NW_022156840.1:0-178865 GCF_004353045.1 Thyridium curvatum | reverse complement strand
AGGGGGGGGGGGGGGGGGGGGGGGGGGGGGGGGGCAGGGCAGAAGAAGGAGAGGCAGAGAGACGCGAATGCGAGCAAGGGAAGGGGGAAAAAGAGAGGAGGATTCGACCCCAACGTAAGGTAGGTAGGTCTGGTATGTGTGGAGAGACGCTTGGAAGCTCCAGGGCAGTGTGTGATGGATGGCTCCTCCCAATCTCAATCTCGGGCCCCAAAAATTAAAAATTGGAGCATCAGGAGCGGGCTCATAACCTGATGAATACCTAGAAAGGCATCTTACTTGTATATACATTAAGGGGAAAAGTTGGTTCCTCCAGAGGAACTCTGCTCCCTTACGGAGTACATCTCATCTAGTTACCTATCGAACAAAGAGAGTGTATCTAGGTCGCCGACCTTTGTCCCTGGATCTAGGATCCGGAAGTATAAAGAGTGTAATTCTAACCAACAGCGTCCACACCAACACCAACACCACCACCCACTGCACTGTGACAGCGTGATTTGAGTGAGCGACAAGAGCGACCACAGCGATCACCACCCACTGGCACACACCACCTGCAAGACGCCACCCACCACACCCACCACACCCACCAGTTGCCGAAGCGTGGGAGCGCTAGGCCCGCGGGCGGTAGCCGTTGTGGAGTAGCACCAAGTGCAAATGGATGCTGCTAACGTTAACTAGCTTCAGGTACAAACGCCAACATTGAAGGAGATGCAGTAGGGCCGCTCCGTCACAGTGGAAACCACAAGTGCGAAGGAGGTAACCCTCGACTCTCTCTCTCTCTCTCTCGTGCACCGCAGCCTTCGCCCACCCGAGGACACTCAACCGATGATTACTTTGCAGTTGATGACCATCAAATGGTTTAAGTCGCATCTGTTAAAACTGCAGCTCAGCGTGGACGAGCGATTCAACAGACGCCACATCTTGCTCTCCACCATCATCATCAACGGCAGCAGCAGCACTCGGGCTCCCCCACATTGCATTTTACATGATGCACAATCTCAGTGGTCGCAGGTCCAAGCTCACGGGCCTGCCTCGCCCCTATCACAATTGCTTCGGCACCAAAAGGGTGTGGTCGGACCCTGGTCGAGAGGGCCAGACACCGGTCCAGGAGGGTTGCACCGCACGCTGCCAGCCAGGGCTGCGACACGGCGGTCTTGTCCCCAACGGGCAAGCGAAGGGAAGAGGGCTCGCCAATCACTCGCCTGCATCTGCGAATTTCGCGCGTGAGGCGTCCCAGCGTGGTGGGAACCGAGATCCAGTCACTGCGTCAATCACCAAAAAGCCCAGCAGGGATTTTAATGGGCGCCCCCACTGTATATCGATGGAAGAGGGAAGAGTCGCGGTCCCGGTGCCCAGCCACTGCGTTTAATACAGGTCACCAGGATTTGGTTTTTTTTTCTTCCCTTCAGGGGAGGGAATTAGGTCGGGATGTGAAGGAACCTTTCAGCTAGCCAGCCAGCCAGCGTCTCTTCCCGTGTGCTCAGGGCTCTTGTTCCGCTCCGAACGTGACACCGCACGTCTTCTGGTCTCGCTGATTTGACCCGATGGAGACAAGGAACATTGTGTCCTTCATTCGCTGCTTTTCTACAGTACTTGCCGACGAAGAGAACGGTTTTCGAGGTCGGGTAGGGTACGGCCCGTCCAGTCTTTTTAGAACATTCAAGCTGGATACTTCCGAGCCGCCCACACCAGATGTCTGGCCGGTACCTACTCCGTACATTGGTACACATCACGCCGTCGAAGCCGTCCTTGACCCGTCGCAGCTAGTCCCAGGCCCTGGTCCCACGCTCACCTCGATGAGGTTCCTGAAACCGAACCGAAAGAGCCGTCGACCAGCCCCCCAATAACTACCCTTTGCCCACTGTTTCTTGTTTTAGCCTTGCCCTGCGAGCCCTGCTCTAACTCGTTTGACCACTGAGCCCGCCGCAGCGGTCCCTGGGAATTAGCATTCGATTCGCTGCTCAATCCTTGTAGTCCTTGTAGACGAGTTTGGTATTCTTTCCGCATTTGCAAGTAGGGCCAGGAGGTCGCCGGTCAAAGGGACCCGATATTCTGGAGAAGCTTCCTAGCGCAGACTTCGAAGATGCCAAACGTAAAAAGTGCGCCCCGATACGAATGCAAGGGATAGCATGGTATGACAAAACAATAGGAAAGATCTTTGCTTATTCGACCCTCTCGGCGGCACGAAAACGGCCTAACGGCCAAGTCAAAGAGCGGGGCGGGGCGCCTTCAGGTGCGCCAGATTGTCTCACGCCTTCACTTGCCTCGGTGTGGTACCGGCAAGAAGAGAAGGTCTCTCTCCAGCTCTCTCTCTTCGATCGGCATGGGCGGGTTGCAGTTGGGCATCAACTTCCCCAGATCTCCATTTCTAGTTTTTATGGCAGGCAAGCATTTCTGTCTTTGTCATTCTACCAGTTCGCAAATGCAAATGAGAAAATCGACCATGTTTGAAAAATGCAAGATAATTAGCCAAGCCGACTGGCTGACTCCCTGTGCATGTCACAACAGGTGCTCTCGAGATCGTGTCCTCCCAACTCCGTACCACACAATCACCCAAGATCAATCAACCTATCCAACTCATCTGTGACCGCCATTCGTGAGACCTCCACACGTGTATCTCTCCTCTGCATACCCCCTCTCCGGCCGTACCGCCGCCGAGACATCCCATGTCATCCCAGCTTCCGTCAGTCCAGTCACGGCCCTGTCCCGCCTCTAATGCAAGACAACATCGTCAAACGGACACCCTTTATCCGCAGACATCTCTCTCGTCTTGTCCCTCACCACCCTCCGCGTCAGCTCCATCAGCCCGTCTGCCAGCTCCGTCCTCTCCTCCACGATGGCCGGCGGGCAGATGTCCTGCCCGGCCTCCTCCGTCAGCCGTGGCCGCGTAGACCGCCGGCGCCGCACCCTCAAACTGGTCCTTCTTTCACGGCTCCAGGCTGTTGGAATGCCCATAGAGTGTTTCAGTGATCGAGAGAGTCTCATTCATGGAGGCTATTAGCCTATCAACCTAATTCCGCAAACCCCTTTTCTTTTTCTGAATCTATCATACATGTAGCACATTGTGTAGAACCCGTCACCCAAATTCTCCCACCCTGACGCAGACTTGCCCGTGGAAACACATGTAAGGCTTGGAAATGCTGTAGCAGCAAGCTCAAAGACCGAGACATGGGCGCTTCCCAAACACAGTCCAGGGGTGCCGGGTGGACACGGCGTGGCTAACCACGGTCGCGGCACTCGTCCTGCTCCTCCTCCGAGGCCCGGTCTCCATCCTCACGTCCCCTCTGCCGTCCCTGCGCCTGCCGGGCCTGCTCTCCCATCTCATACCCCGCCTGCTCGTATCCCTCCTCGTAACCCGTGTTCAGACCCTCGTTGTAAGCTTCGTCCCGGACCTTGTCGAGTATGGCCTCCAAGACGGTGTATCCGCCCATGCCCGGGATGGGCTCCTTGAGGCTGAAGAGCATGTTGGGATCCATCGGCCGAACAGCAGGGCCCTATCCTGCTGCTGCGACGGCCGCCGGCTGCTGCTGGTAAGTCGTGGGAGTCGCTTGCTGCTGACGCGCCCGAGGCATGGTCGGCGCGGGGCTGCGGGACATGCTCTGGGGACGGTAGCGCCGGTGAAAGCCCGAGAAGGGCGGGGGCTGTTGCCGCATACGAGGTCCCGGCTTGGCAAAGTTTCGAGGAGGTTCGCCCCGGGGAGCGCGCTGGGAGTGCATAGGCTGCTGAACGCTCTCCACTTGTGACTCCTGAGACGATGACTGTTGCGAGAAACACGGCGAGGAGGCCCGCTCCGAAGGGGTCTTCTGCGACGGGGTCGGCTCCGAGGGAGTATTTTGCGAGGGGAACTGCTCCGAGGCGGCCTGCTTCGAGGGTGTCTCCGAGGGGGTCTTTTGCGAGGGGGCCTGCTCCGAAGGAGTCTGCTGTGTGTGGAAATCTTCTTGAGGCGGGGTCAAGGTCGGGGACGTCATTAGCAACGAGCTCGGCACAGAGAAGTCCTCGGACCTGAAAGGCAGCGGGTCTGACAGAGCACCAGGGCGGTCGTGCCTCGGCACTTTGAAGGCCTTCCAGGAGGGTGGTGGCGACTGTTCCTGCTGCTCCCGGGCGATCGAGAGTTGCTGTTGCGGTGACTCCTCAGAATGGTCGTAATCCGTGACGCCAGCATCGGTAATGGACTCAGTGTGGGAAGCAGTGGTGGCTGGGATAGCCACTGAGTTAGGATCGGACGGCGATACTTCGCGAACACGAACAGGAGGCAGCTCCGACGGTGGCAGCTGGACGTTCTGCGGAGTGGTCTGGATTGGAGGATCGGAGACGATAGGAGTACCAGTAGTTTCATGCTCCTTTACTTTGTCGATAGCCTTCTCGTCTGCAGGTGTTGCAGAGAAAGATCCCTGGACCACCGATGTGCCATTGACGACTAGAGGCGCAAGTTTCAGTTGGACTTCGGCCACAGAACGAGGAACTTGCTGCTGAATATGCTCAACGGGCGCTGCGTCAGAGGCAACTTCATCCTGCTCCAAGATGATATAAAGGCCAGGACCAACTCTGCCCTTTCCCTTGTCGACCGGTTTCTTATCTGCAGTCACTGCAGAGTGAGTTACTTGGGCGACATGTGTACCGAGGATACTTGGAGTGGCAGAGTCCTCCACAGACTTACCCTGGACTTCAGTGACAGAACCAGGGACTTGCTGCTGGATTTTCTCAACGGGTGCTGCATTAGAGGCAACTTCATCCTGCTCCAAGACGGTATAAAGGCCAGGACCAACTCTGCCCTTTCCCTTGTCGACAGGTTTCCTATCTGCAGTAACTGCAGAGGACGTCGCTTGAGCGACATGTGTACCGAGAATACCTGGAGTGGCAGAGTTCTCTGCAGGCTTCTCCTGGACTTGAGTGGCGGAACCAGGGACATGCTGCTTCTCTGCGGCTGTCGTAGTAGAAGCGACTTGTTTCTGCTTCTGCGCGGTAGACTGTGAAGCATTCGCAGCAGCTCCAGGGAGAGACATGACCGTCTTGGGAGCATCGGCCTTCTCCGAAGAAGCAGTCTCAGATCGCTTGCTGGCCTGAGTCGGTGTCTCCGCAGCCTTCTGGCCAGTGGGTGGCTCCTTGCCGGCAGGTCCCTTCTCGACGGGATCAGCAGCATGATGAGTCTGATCATTACACCGAGGAGCGGGCTTTGTAGCTGCTACCGCAAAGCTGAAAGGCTGTGTGGAGCCTGACTTGTCGGTAGAAAACACAGTGGAAGGCGAGGCCTTTCTTGTGTTTTCCGAGTCCTTGGCGCTTGAGGAAGCCAAAGCAGAAGACGTGCTCTCTTCTTTATCCACAGCAGGCTTAGGGGCAGTGGTTCTCTTGAGAGCCGCGGCAGCAGCCTTCTTTCTCAAAGCCCGCTTGGTAGATGCATGTCTGGGAGCTGGCGGCCTTGGATGTGGCTTGCTGGTGCCTTCCTTCTTGTTAGAGCTCTGTGTCTCTGCGCTCCAATTGAACGTCTCCCAATGCTTCTTCTTCTTGGCAGGCTGCTGGGTTGGCTGATCTGGCTGCTTTGACTCAACCGGCCGCTCTGGTTGAACCGACTTGAAGCCAGGGGGCTTCTCGTTCGTGCTCTGGGTTAAGGGAATGCTGTGGTTGGGGTCATCACAGGTCTCCGTCGAATTCTCGGGCATCTCTGGCTCCTTGCTGTCACCCAAGCTTGGCCACCGATGAGAATCAATTTCGAAGCTTTGCTGCACGACGGGAGCGGGCTTGGGCGGCTCAGCTGCGGCAAGAGAGGCCTTAAGAGCCTCAGTTGCGCTTGGAGTCTCCGCGTCGCTCGTCGTGCCAGGGGAGGTGTCGGTACCAGCATTCGATGCAGTTTTGGCCTGTTTCTCAGAAGGCTTGGGAGCTGCTGTTGAGACAGAAGTATCATCCTCTGACGCCGAGGTGGAAACTATAGCGGGTTTTCGCGAAGTCTTGGACGCAGCCTTCCTGCTCTGCTTGTTTGCTCCAGGCTCTGCCTGAGCATTTACACCCTCCTGGTGAGCAATCTTCTTCTTTTCCAACTTGGCTGCCTTCTCCTCTGCCAGCATAGCGGCCTTCTCAGCCTTCTCCTTTGCCAGCATAGCGGCCTGCTCAGCCTTCTCCTTTGCTAGCATAGCGGCCTTCTCAGCCTTCTCCTTTTCCAACGCGGCCTTCTCCTTTGCAGCACGTTTGTTTTCCAGGTCGGCTGCTATGAACGCTTTCATACCCATCTTAGCCATTTCTGCAGGGTTCCGGGGTTTCTCGCGCTGGGGCAGAGTGACAGCAGGGCGGTCCTCCGTTCCGTTCTGAGTCGAGGATGGGGCAAGTTGCGGAGCACCAGAAGCGGCAGTCTCGTTCGGACGCGCCGCAACTGGAGGACCCGTGGAATTGGCCGGAGTCGTTGCTGTGGCCTTGTTGACAGGTGCGGGAGGGGCAGTGGTGATGGCTTTCTTAGCTGGAGTGTTCATAGGACTAGTCTGACCAGCCTGGGGCATTGAGGCATTGCCTTTGATTTGAGAAGACGCGGCTCCTCGTGCACGAAACTTTCCACTTCCGATGCGGATAGTGGGTGGCGATGTTGATTCCTGGGCAGACGACAGGTCCTTAGAAGAAGGCACTTCTGCTGCGGGAGCTAGGCTTTGCGAACCAACGCCCTTCTTCTTCGAGTCTGCGGCACCAGCATTGGCCTTGGTGGTAGTCTTGGCCTTGCCCCTGGCTTTGACTTTCTGCCAGTTATGAACAGACTCGGGAGGCATGGCCCCCATCTCGTCCAGGGATAGCTGCATTGCAGGCCCAGCATTTGTAGTGACGTCTGTCGCCTTTGGCTGAGAAGAAGGAGTGGGCTCTTCCTCGGAACCCGATTTCTGAGGCTCGACTACAGCTTGAGCTGGGGCAGACTTCGAATCGACTGCAGGTTCGGCGACGTTCGGAGGCATGGGGCCAGTAGACGTGATCTCTTTCTCAACCTTGGGCTCTTCAGCTGCCGAGGTTTCCGTCGGAGCTTTGCTATTGGGGAAGCTCTGGCTGGCATCGTTGGGCTTGGCGTTTTTCTCTTCCAGTTCAGCCACTTCCTCATCCCAACTCAGGGAACCCTGAACCGTAGTCTCGCCATCAGTGATGGTTCTCGGTGACGACGGCGGAGGTGAGGCATCGTCGGACTTGATCGCCTCAGATGTCTGTCCATCGACCGGGGTCTTGTCCTCGTCTTGGCTCTGGTCATCCTCCTCCAGCTCTGGACCTTGACGATCCTTGACGGCAGTCTCAATGCTGCCCGCTTCGGTCGAGCCTTCAGCATCATTGTCCACAACGGTAGAAGTCCCAGAATCGTCAGCCTTCACCTCATCCGCAGCGGCTGAACTCGTCGAGGCCTTTTTTGCCTTCTTCCTCTTGGGATTCTTCTTCTTGTGTTTGTTTTTCTTCAGTGCTTCCGGCTTTGCCGGACCATTGCTGTCCTCCCCGGCCTCGGCTGGGCCAGCTTCCTCTGCAGGGTCTTCTCCATCTTGTTCTGCCCGAACGTCTGCCATATCCTCATTTGTTGATCCTTCGGACTTGGACTCTTCGTTCTCATTCCGTGCCTTGAACTCCTCACGAGCCCGCATGGCACCCTCGAGGGTGTCCTTATCCAAGCCCGATCGGCCCCTATTGTTCTCGCCGACAACATATGCTGCTTGCGGGAAGCCATCTCCACTGGGAGAGAACTTGAAGGTCCCCAGATGCGACTGATAGGTGTACAACTTGCCGTTCTTGCCGAATGACTGTTGGCCCCAGTGCATATCAGCCTGCCGCTCCTCGCATTCCTCTGCGAGAAGCCAGATCTGGGCATCCCTCATCGCATTTCGCACAACTATCTGATCTATCTCTTGGAGATAGTTCATCTTGGTCATCCAGATGTCATCATAGAACGAGCCGTTGGGGTCATCCTGAGAGACTCCTGTTTGTTGTTCGTTCATTTCTCGTAGGGCGTTGAAGTTAGAGGAGTTCAATGCGAACATGACATGGCGCGGGCTGGCTAGTTCGTGATTCTTTTGGATGAGGAAGAATCCAGGCGGCACCTCAAAGGCTCGCTTCCGGTAAAAATGAAGATTAAAGACCTTTGTCCTCAAGGAGCTGATGAAGCCACTCGTGCCCGGCGAGGGCACAATTTCTGCCTTCTTGAAGATGTCTAGGAAGATCAAGGATCTGGCAAAGTCTTCTGACTCCAGTACGGGCTTGATCTCGTTACACCTGTCTCCAAGAAGCTCTTCCACAGTCAACTCTGGAGAGCTTGCCGCTCTGCGGAACAGGTTGTAGCCCTGCTGCACAAGCTCGGCTGGCCATCCGTAGAAAACACGCTCGTCCGCCTTTCCGGAGCGGATATGGTCAGGCAGGACATGACTGGCCTTGTATTTATTGGTTGCTGCAAACAAATGAGTATTTTTCTCGACAGAAAAATGTGGTGTGTGCGACCCAGAGAGTGTACTCACAGCCAGTCTTCAGGTACTCTTCCAGATGCAACATAAGGTCTCTGGGGCCGAACAAGTAGAAGGGCCAGTCTGGGAGTTTCTTATCTGAATGCTTCTCCTGTACCTGTTGGTAGACGGACTGAATGTCTTTGAAGCACTCCTTGCCCTGTAGAATGTTAGTAACTGTTTTTCATTTCCAGGGGTTTGAGAAGATTGACCAGATCAAGCATCAGAAAATCCTTCCACCATGTTATGTCTTCCGGCCATCCATCTCCGCGATCGACAAAGCGGCCGCAGAAATAATCAGTGTGTGGTGGCTTCGAGAGGGGTGATGCGGCTGAGAGCGTAGAGGAGCTCGCCTCCGTCAGGTTCTCCTGCCTGCTCATGTCTTCGATCGGCTGGTCCGACTCTTCCTGTGTGGCCTTTGGCTTCAGCCCCGACTGCTTCGGTGTGCCCTCCAACGCCAGAAATGGCAAAGGCGAGCGGCGCCCAAAGCAGGTGCTGGGAAAGCAATCGAACGATGACTCGGTCGAATATTGACACTACTCAAAGCAAGTACTTTGAAAAGAATCAGGACCAAGCACAGCTGATTAAAGAAGCTGAAGAGTAGTCCGCTTTGTGAGTAGTAGACGCAGAGGGAAAAGCTCCTTGGTTGGTGTTGTGTGGAAAGGAAAAAGAAGAGTTGCTCTTGGCTTGGTGAGAGGGGGAAATTGTGATTTGTTGTGGTCAAAGACCATAGATTCAGCCAGAATCTGACAAAAGAGTGATTCAATGAACAGCAACTGCCCTTCAGGTGCCAGTAGCTTCAATGCAGTGGTATTGTTGGGAAGCACTGACCGGGCTCCAGCCTTGGTGCCGCAGATCACCACTGGGACAGGGGTGGCATGGGGGCCACCTCCGGTGAGTTCTAGCCCCAACTATGGCACTAAGAGCCCCAAAAGTGCCAACAATAGTGCCCACTTCTATTGAATGAACGAAGAGAGTCATCCATAACCAAGGAGTTGAGTCCACTCCTAGAAGAGAGCAAGCAACGAGCCTTGAAGACCACGTGAGAAGCCTAGCTGGCCAGCCTCTCTGAGAAAGAGGAGGACGAATGCATGGCAGGGTAAGGAGAGAAGCAACTGTTTTCTCCTTCTTCTTCATAAGACGTCCCGCCGCGTCGATCATGCCAGACGGTCTCGTTACCTTGAACTCCCGAGTGTCAGCCATCCCACATCCGACTTGGGCTTGGAGCAGGTATGCCGACTTCCTGGCTTGGAAGAGAAGCCAAGGAGGAGTACTGAGACCATCTGGGCAGCTTCGCCAAGGCCATTGGGTCTTTTTGTACAACTTCGGGGTTTTCAAGAATCAGAGAGTCAGGCTTGGCTCGAGCGCGGCCATCTCCTTCCATAGTCGAGCCACGAGGCGGAGTTCGGACGATGGTGTGGACAAGAATGGAAAGCCCTGACGGCACCGTGTGGTCAAACAGTCACAACCGAGGGAAGGCACGTTCCCCGTGACACCTGTCATGCCAAGCAGGTGTTTCG
This sequence comes from Thyridium curvatum, assembly GCF_004353045.1. Taxonomy (NCBI): domain Eukaryota; kingdom Fungi; phylum Ascomycota; class Sordariomycetes; order Thyridiales; family Thyridiaceae; genus Thyridium; species Thyridium curvatum. Next base: position 168,910 of record NW_022156840.1, on the reverse strand, counting down.
TCTCTCGTTGCTAACAATAGAGAACTAGGACTTCGATCCTGTCTTCCTCCGGCGGTGATAAATAGCTACTGCTCAGCGAGCCGACCAAGAGTTCAAGGGTTGTCTACCACGCTACAAGAACTTACCGAAAAGTTCAGAGCCTGGTTAAGTGGTAGGCTCACCAAGGCATTGAACTAAACCGACCAATGTTACCTATGAGAAGGCTTGGTGGCGCGTATCGGAATATTCAGAGACCAGGGCGGGAGACATTGGAGTCAATGATGCAGGGTAAACAGCTTGCTGGGTTAGGAGCAAGCTATGGCATGTGGCTAGCAGGAAGGTCTTCATGAGTCCGGTTTCGAACCCAAGAGCGCTGAGTTATGGATTATTCAAAGAGAGCATTCTCCTCTAAGAAGGCTAGGGTAAGTAACCCAACTCCGCGTGTGACCGTCAGTTGTATCCTACCAACTTCGCAGCGAAAGGACCCTTTAGGCATCTCATCGATTGGATATTTCCTGTCTGCGTGCAGACGGAATCATCCGCACACCTAATTCTCCTCTTCGGTCACGGCCTCACACACTCTCTAGAGAATTGACATTCTTCTTCCCCAGGTCCCGATCCACCACATCATCGAGGACAGCAAGGTTGTTCCTACTAGCTTGAATACGAGCACGCTTGAGCCTCCTCGTGTCGGCCTCAGTCTGCCGAGTGACCCACCATGTCGTGAGCGTCACGATGCAGCAGCTCCCCACAAGCGCCGCCGCCGCCGCAAAGCTTTCTCTGTACCGAGGTGCGTACTTGCCCTGGAAGATCTGGGGCCCGATCGCGCCGCCGATCTGGCCGTAGCTGTTGACGAAGCCGATAGCAAACGCAGAGCCCGTCGCCTTGGACGTCGTCTGCACGCGCCACGGCCACATGAGCGGGAAGAACGCTGAGGTGAAGGCGTTGCCTATGAGGATGGCGATGTACACGGCCGTATTGGAGGGGAAGACGATGAGCACGCCGTAGCAGGCGAGGATGACGGCGAACACACCCAGTGGGAACAAGGGGCGCGGGACGATGGCCTTGTCGGCGAGCCACCCAGTCACGCCGATCACGATGATGGCCAGGATCGAAATTGGGAGGTTCAAGAGCTGACTCCGTGCGATGCTGGCAAATCCGAGGCTGGCGATGACGGTCGGCTGGTAGAAGCGGACACCAGAGGTTCCAACCGTGAAGGTCGCCCAGATACCGGTGAATAACCACAGACGGATATCCTTGAGAGACTCAACGATCTCGCGGAAGTTGAAGTTTGCCTCGGAAGCGCGAGGAGCGTTGGGAGGCAGACGAGCTTGGATGAAAGCCTTCTCCTTGTCCGTGAGCCATTTAGCGGTAGGTGGAACTGCATAGCTTCCGTTAGTTCGATTCTTTTCTTCTCACTAACGTGTTATAACCTTACAGTCTGGAAGAAGAAACTTGATCGCCACCCCGGCAACAACTGTGAGAAGCCCCTGCGCCAGGAAAAGCCATTGCCAGCCCGAGAGACCACGCGCCCCGGATACTGTATCGAACGCGAAGGCAAGAATACCAGAAACGACACCCGAAAGGTTTCCAAGCACGTCTTGCATTCATCAGCTTTGTTATTCGCATTCAAAAGACTTTGGGAGAACTTACAGAAAAGCAACAGCCGCAAACTCATCTCGTCCGGTCGATACCAATACGTCATCTGCAAGATGACGCCGGGAAACATGCCCGCCTCGAACTGTATTGCTCGATTAATTCGGCTTCCGACAAGTGGACACAAATTTATTCAGAGTCTTACAGCTCCAAGAAGGAATCTGGTCGCATAGAGTCCTTGCTTGTTGACAACGGGGACATGGCAAAGCAGAGCAATCCCCCACGAGATCATGATCCGAGACTGCCAGGTGCTGGGCTTAAATCGCTTCAGGAAGAGATTGGATGGCGCTTCCAACACGATATACGGAACCTGTTGGCGGCAGTTACAATCAACATCGAACACAAGAGAACTGAGAGTTGCGTGGACATACATAATAGAGCACGGTTAACAGGTTGTACTCGTCTGACGACATCTTCAGCTGCGTCATGATGTTCCTGGGGGTGCCTTTGTTCATAATTCGAGCATTGGAGATGTTTTCAGAGTCCAGATTCTTGATGAGAAAGATGATGGAGCAAATAGTCATGATTCTTATGTCGATTCTCCTCAGAAGGGCCTTCTCCTCGTCAGCATTGAGCAACGCGCGATCGCGCATGCGGGTCGAATCAAAGCCATCGACATCTCCAACAGACTCGACGACCTCACCACGGCGCGCGAATGTGAGCTCAACATTGCTTCCCACATGCCTGTCTTTGCTATGGGTCTCGCTCGGCGTGCTGTCACCATCGCCCCTAGGTAGGGCCGCAACTGAAGGCCGGGATATCTCTTTGGAGTTGGGCATTGCAATCTATAGCTTTGCGTGGTCGACCGGGGTCACAAAAAAGGACAAGATTCACGATACTTCTAGCCTCAATGATCACAGTCACTGGGTATTAGAGGCTTTATAGATACAGTCTGCGACAAATCTACAGAATGCCCAAGCCCCCGGAATGCCGGAGCCCTTCGATATCACCTCTAGTCTGAGCTCCACCATTTATTCCACAAAGGACCCCCACGGTGGTGATGAGGAAATTTTAAATCAAATCACGCTTCTACAAGACCAGAAGGGACCCATAGCCCATGTGGCGTGGCGTGTGTAGACTGTCGATTTCAGCCAGGGCGATCGTCTGCTCGCTTCGAGTCGCTGGCGAGCCAATGGTCAACCTTTGGCCCATCATGACATACGGAGCTAGAATCACGTAGTCTGAGAACCCTTCAGTGCTATGGGAGCCCCGGTTCATTGTTGTCTCCAAGACTGTTGTTCACCTATCGAGAGATCGCGTTTCCCTCTCGCGACGCAGGTGGCCCATTTGTAATCCATCAGAACGCAATCGCGGGGTACGATGACGAGACACAGGCTCCAACCACTCTAGCCATGGCTATCGATATCCTTGAGAATTGGAGCCTAGAAAGGGTAGGGATAAAATCAAGCGAAATCTAGGAGGACAACTTATCTGAGAGAGATAGAACAGCCACTTACTCGCATATCAGCGTCTTGGGAGAGACTTGACTCTCTCAAACTCGACAGTTGTCTTTTAGCAACCATGGCTACCGCAGTCCAGCAACCCGTGTCTCAACCAGTGGGGAATCGAGCCTCGCTCCAGTACAAACAAGTGCCCGAGACCAAGTATGAGTGTGAGTTCCCTATGGCCATCATCATGGCATCACCTTTTGACTTGGTCAGTAGCTAATGTGGACCCCTCGATAGTGGAATGGGCCGACCTGGTCACTCTGGATCTCTCCAAGTTTGAGCAACCAGGAGGAAAGGAAGCTCTAGCGAAGCAGCTCTTCAACGCTCTCCAAACCATCGGCTTCTTTTATGTCATCAATTTTGGCCTCACCCAAGAGGAGGTCGACCGCCAATTCGCCATCGGCAAGTCCCTCTTCGAGCTGCCCACCGAGGAGAAGATCAAGTACCGCGCGGATCTCGAAAACGGCGGATACAACGGCTACAAACCGCTGGGCCTCCGCGAGGTGGCCCCCGGCATCTTCGACAATACCGAGATCTACAACATCCCCAAGTTTACCCCGCACTTCGAGAGGCCTCACCCGGAGGTGGTCAACGAGAACCGGCCCGAGATCGAGCGCTTCGCTCGCCACATCCACCACAACATCGCTGGCAAGCTCCTCGTCTTGTTCGCCATCATCCTCGAGCTCCCAGAGGACTACTTCATCTCGCGGCACCGCTACGATGACGCGCCCTCGGACTGCCACCTGCGGTACATGAAGTACCACCGCCGCGACGCCGAGACCAACGCCAAGCTGGACAACGTCTGGGTCAAGGGCCACACCGACTTTGGCAGCCTGACGCTGCTCTTCCGCCAGCCCGTCGCGGCCCTGCAAGTCAAGAGCAACGACGGCAGCTGGAAGTGGGTGAGGCCCTACGACGGCAGCATCACGGTCAACGTGGCCGACGCCCTGCAGTTCCTCACCAACGGGTTCCTGAAGAGCAGTGTGCACCGCGTCGTGGCACCTCCCCCGGACCAGTCTAACGTTGACCGTTTAGGTCTGCTCTACTTCCTGCGCCCGGAAGACGACCTGGAGCTGAGGCCGATCGAGAGCAGCGTGCTCACGAAGCTCGGCTACGAGCCTGACGCAGAGACGCAGTCCGCTGCGGGGATCACCGCAGGAGAATGGGTGAAGGCCCGCGTGAGGTCTGGGGTGAACAAGCAGACACAAGCTAGGAGTGAGGTTAAGGAGCAAGAGATTATCAAGGGCGTCAAGGCAAAGTATTATGATTGATGAAGTGTGATGGGAGGCATCAGTGGAAGATTGTAATCAACCCATGGTCTCCGACCTAATCTACTTCGTACCCTTCAAGCGTCATCAGTGACATACTTGTCAAACACATCAGCGTAAAACCTCCGCCCTACATCCCTATGACTCCTGATCTTGGTCCGCAGCTGGCTCTCGCCCCAGGTATCATACTTGCCACGCAGGAAAGCAGAATCGATTGACCGTCCTTCCTCTGACTCTAATGAACCAGTACGGAACTCTGGCTTCTCGAAGTGCCCCCTCAAAGTTCCCACTGCCTCAGCTTTCGTGAGGTCACGCCTGACACCTTGAAAGAAAGGAACGCTGTATCGTTCCATGGAGCCGCCGAGGACGCGGTGTGTTGTTGCCTTGCAAACGCCATTGGTGACGACCTCGAAAGCCTGTCCGATATTGACGACAAATGACCCCGGAATAACGGGCGCGTCTACCCAATTGCCGCTTTTGTTCAGGACCTGCAGGCCCTTGACATGCGGTGGGGATGCCTGAAGGAGGAATGTCCACCACCCCGAAGAGTCCTTGTGAGGACCAACACCCTGGCCGCCGGCTTCTTCTGCGCCCAGTGCAGGATAGTGTACCAGTTTCAGGCGGTGTTGGTCCGAGAGAAAGGGAAGAAAACTATCTTCTGGCAGTGACAGCGCCTTGGCGACCAAGTGCAAGAATCGCTCCCCCAATTTTGTCATCTCTTGGATGTAATTCTCAACGATGGGACGGATGGCTGGGTAGGCTGACGGCCACTAGGGTTAGTTGACTGTCAGCCTAGCTTTCTCTTCACCCGTGATCTGATGAAGCTCCGACGTACTGGATTCGGCCCTCTCAAGCGCTCCCGGATAGGAACGCCCTCAGTCCAGGTGGCCGTCAACTCATTGGCGAACTCGAACTGTTCCCGGCGATCTGCTTCCCCCGCAGTCATCTCGCTGCCATCGGCGCTGTAGCCCAGGAAATGGGGCGAGTTGGTGAGTGCTACCTCGTCCTTTGCGTCGTCTGAAAGGCCGAAAAGTACGGGGAGGGCGTTTACCAGGGCAGAGGTTGCGTCCTGTGGTACGCCATGATTCTCGACGTACAGAAAGCCGACCTTGGTCAAGGCGTGGCGGAGATCAGCTAGAAGGCGTGGTTCCGTCTTGGGGTCGCTGGCTAGGGAGAGATCGATGCGGGGAATTTCGGTGAAACTCTTTGCGGTCGCCATCATTAAAGGCGTTCAAGAACAATTAGTGATTGTTCTCCTCCCTATGATACGGATGGGTAGTGAAGTTTGGTGGACGAAGTGCGATCCCTAGGTAGTATTCCAGACTGGCTAGCCAAGGAGGACCTAGGGCGCCCCTGTTGAACACCCACAACCCAATGGCGCGAGTTCCTATTTCCATCGCGTCAATGCTAAAATCCCAACCGGCGGCATTGCGGTTGCCCCTGCCTGTGTCCTGGCCGATGGATATATATAAAGAGGCAATTGTTGGCATTTTGTGTCTCCAGACACTCATGGACTTACCAACGTGCCTCTCGAGGGCACCGTCTTACGGCTCAGATTCATTATTCGACTACTAGGCTGTCACTGGGGTGAAATGATGCTGAATAGAACACTGGCATTGCTACATTTGTGCCTCTCTTTGGCTCCAAGCTAGCCTCTCCGTCTGCCGATTCATCACTGTGACTTCACTCCATTCAAAATCGCGACCTTGACCTCAGACTTCTTGGCCTCCTGACCCTTCTCACCAGCCTTCTTGGCCAGCAGCTCCTCCAGGGTACTGTGTGTATCAATCAAGTGCGTGTTGCACGTGGGAGTGTGGTAAGGGGTGGTATGGGGCCCATCCGAGACGCGAGTGACGAAGTTCTTGGGTTGGTCGTCGACAACGAGCCGCAGGAGGTCGGGTCGCGAGTAGTGGCCGACGCAGTCCGTCAGGTTCTTGGCGATGTCGATCTTGTCCAGGTCAATGTCGCAGTAGATGATGCCGTCGTAGGACGGGTCTGTCGTCTCGGTGAGCTGCCTGCCGTCCGGGCCGAACACGGCCGAGCGGCCGCAGCCGCTGCTCAGCAAGAAGCTGTCCTTCTTGGCGCCGGCCTGCCCCTCGCTGTTGAGGCGGCTGCCCTCGGCCGAGAGGGGCTGGTTCGTGCAGAGGACGTAGACGGCGCCTTCGAGGGCGTACATGCGGCTGGCGGTGACCTCGTTCGCCTCGGAGAAGACCGAGTACGGCTCGGCGGCGTGGGGGCCCGGGTACTCTCCGTTTGACGGCCAGGCAGCGATATGGACCTGCTCGCCTTGTGCATAGGTGTGATATTTCAGCAGTGGCTGCAGGTGTTCTGTCCAAGAGATAGCGCGGTTAATTAGCATGCGGTACGATGGCTACTAACGAAGGAATCACTCACCCCAGCAGTTCAACATGCCGATCCTCCCGAGTGGCGTCTCCACCACCGTCTTGAGTGAGTCGCCGGTGGCATCGCCAAAGATTGTGCGCTCAACGTGTGTAGGCTTGGTCTTGCGTCGGTGGAGCAGGACGTTGCCGGCCGGGCCGATGAACATCTGGGCGAGGTACAGGCTGTGGCCCGCGCGCTCGCTGAAGCCAAAGACGACGTACATCTTGTTCTCGGCCGCAGCCTGGCGGATCTGCAGGATCTCGTCGCCGTATGCCGAGATGCTGTTGGCCATGTACTTTTGCACCAGGGGCAGGTTCTCGGCGTAGTTGCCAGACCAGAGGAAGTTGGGGTAGCCCGGGATCCAGACTTCGGAAAAGGCAATGAGGGCGGCGCCATTCTCCTTGGCCTCGCGGATGAGCTTGACAGACTTCTCGATGCCTGCCTGTTTGTCGAACCAGCATGGCTCGCTCTGGCAGACGGCAGCCTTCCACTGTCGGATAGACATTCTGTTTGGGCAATTTGGGTGACAATGGAGTATGGGAGAAGATGCAGAGAAATTGACGAGAGGATCAAGTGTCGGTACGGTGCGTGATCATGTAGTCTGAGGGTTGGGATAGTGTCATTCGACGTCCGTCACATCATTTGGGGCTTTATACGCTCGCATGCTCTGGAGCTGCGGAACCTTGGAACCTTATCAAGAGGAGACGCGGGGTCAGGGTAGGCAGTATCCGGCACTACCGTAGGTCTAGGCTCGACCCCCGGTGATCATGGGCAGTCTTATCAGTCACACGAGTATCTTGACAGCGTAATGAGACCCCAGATACAGAAGAAGGTGATATCTTTCTGCCCTGTGTTACTTACCCCGGACCCACCCAGACCCCGAAGTGTTCGAGACCCACCACCGCCAGCCCAGGTACCGTGGTGGCGGGACAAAGCGATTGCCACTCACAGATCTACTCCTGAGCCATTGGAGTCCAAGCCCTTCCTGTGCTTCCAAGCCAGTGAATTCGAAGGCTGAGGAAGATGGTCCACTGGGAGGGCTGGTCATCGCCTGTATTCCTGATAGTGGTCTTCGCTGCGCCCCCTCCTCCATGGTGCCTGTTCAAGGACATCTTCAAATTGGCACAGACGATGAGTCTCGGCACTCTTGACCAACCTTGAAGTAGCGTTGGCACTAGTGGCCATCCGCTTAAGCAGTATCCGGGTGTCCAGCACGATCTTCGCGACCCGCCCGATCATGCGCCTCCTCTGATTCGCTGGCATGCCCGTCACTCCCATGCTGGTCGGACCCCTCCTTTGATAAGTCGCGTCGGTTAAGCACTATCCAGAGCCGTGTCACCAGAATCGGCCTTATCGACCGGCACATTGCTATCATGGGAGATATCTGGGGGGTCTTCTGGAATCTAGGCTTGACGTGGGCCGCGAGTCACCAGATACGACTTCACTCTCTTTGACACACACTGAATGGGCTCAAAACTACCGCTCAAGATATCCCTGAGCACTGATCGTCTCGCAGTTTGTAGACAGTTGTTGGCCAAAGTATATATTTACACGCATCTGCTCACCTCTCAGCTGGGATCACGACATCAGACCACGACATCCGTAACTCTCGCTCTGCAACGCAACAAGCGCACATCCTCTACATCAAATCGTTTCACGAAAGAGACTGTGCAATCATGGGGCTTTTCGGCACGCGTGGCGAGTCTATCTCAGCCTACAACTTGATGGTGAGTCGACATCCAACCCCTTTCGTTCTCAGTGCTGTTTCTAGGACTGACTCTCGTCCCTCCTTGGTTGGGATGTTTAGATTGTTGCGTTTGCAACGCTTGGAAGTATAACCTATGGTTACTGTTCGGCCATCATCGGTTCGACACTCGGGCAGCCTTCATTCCTTACCTACTTTGGTCTAGACACGGCCGTGAATGCTCCCCAGTTGTTCGGCGCCATCAACGGCCTCTTTCAGGGCGGCGGTCTCTTCGGTACCCTCATGGCCGGGGTCACGGGAGACAAGCTTGGACGTTGCAAGGCTATGTTTGTGGCTTGCCTCTTTGCCATCACCGGCGGAGCTCTGCAGGCCGGTTCTGTCCATATTGCCATGTTTCTGGTTGCGAGATTCGTTGCCGGATTGGGCATCGGCGGACTGGTCATGCTGGTGCCCCTCTGGCAGAGCGAAGTTGCGCCCCCTCATTCCCGAGGACTTCTCGTCGGCCTTCACGGAGTGTCTATCCTGATCGGATACGCCTCTTCGGCCTGGGTTGGCTTTGCCTTCTACTTTGTCAACGCGGGCGGCTCTCAGTGGCGGCCCCCTCTCGCAATCCAGTGCATCTTCCCGCTCATTCTGGCCTGCGGACTGTACCTGATTCCCGAGTCGCCCCGCTGGCTGATTGAGAACGACCGCATCGAGCAAGCACAGCTCATTCTCAAGAAGATCCACCAAAAGGCAAACAACGCAGATAGCCAAGAATTCGTCCGCCGAGAATTCAACCAGATCCATAGCCAGCTCGCCTTCGAGAGGACATTGCCGAGCTCATGGAGCTCCATCTTCACTATCCCTCACTACCGCAAGAGGGCCATCATCGGGTTTTCTACGCTGCTTGCCGGTCAGCTCACTGGAACGATGGTGATCAACAACTATGGCCCTGGACTCTACAAGTCGCTAGGTCACAGCGACAGCGCGTCCCTCGCTCTGGCAGCTGGCTGGCTGACTGAAGGCATCGTGGTCAACTTCCTCAATGCCTTGATGCTCGACTACTTTGGGCGCAAGTGGCTGATGACTGTGGGCATGGCTGGCTGCGCAGTTGCCCTTCTGGGCGTCAGCATTCTTATCGCGGTGTATGGCGGGACAACCAACAAGGCAGGCAACAGTGCTGCTATCTTCTTCTTGTACCTGCATCTGACCTTCTATGGTGGTTGTATGGATGCCTCGACCTATGTCTACGGCTCGGAGATCTGGCCTACACACCTTCGGGCCAAGGGGTTCGCGATTTCTTGCGCGGGTCTGTTTATCGGCTCGCTCTGTCTCCTGGAAGCCGCACCGACTGCCTTTCAGACGATTGGCTGGCGGTTTTACTTGATCATGATGTCTTTCAGCATTATATTCTCCGTGCTGTTTGCGCTTTATTGGCCCGAGACCAAAGGCCTTACTCTTGAGGAGATTGCTGCCAAGTTTGGCGATGAATTGGCCATCTCGGAGGGCGAGGGAGAAAAGGCTGACGAGACCACCTCGACCGTGACTAATAGCAAAGACGGAGAGAAAACGCCTATTTGAAAACAAAGAGGCTGAGCACAGTCGTCGGGGTCCGGGCCCTGCGTTCAGATTGTCGACGATGAACGATTTAGGGGACCTTCTAGAGGAGGTTCAATGTTGCCTTGGCGAACTTGGGACGACGTCCGCTTGTCTGGGTGATTTAATTTCATTTTCAATGGACCGAGGTAGCAAAAATGTTAGTAATAAATCTAATCATGTTGAATTTCAAGAACTATTGATGCGCGATGCTTGTCCAAGCCTCTCTGCCATAGCCCAGGCAAGTCCTCGAGATCAATTCCGACACGTATAACTAACTAAACGTGAAGACCCAATGCTCTAGCGCCTCGAGTCAAAGTAGGTAGTCCCCACCCGGACTCAATAGCCGCGTTTGTGCTGATAAGTCATGCCCATGAGCCGCTCCACGCTACATATGTAGTGTCCTGATGAAGCGCGGAGTAGTCCCATTCAGCATGAGCATGATTCGGGGGGGGGGGGGGGGGGGGGGGGCTGCTTTCCCACTCCACTTCTCTTCTGGCCGAGATTGACACTTGCAGCATACCTACTTACCATGTGTAGAGATGAGCGACAGTCGAAAGCGCGTCTCACTTGCATGCGAGGCTTGCCGGGCGCGGAGAACACGGGTGAGCAGCCTCTCCGCTTGTCCCGATGCGAGGCGACAACGCTGACGTATTATCCCAGTGCAACGGCGAGCAGCCGCGGTGTGCGCCATGCCTGGAGAGGGGAATTGAGTGCACTTACAAGCACACGGAGAACAAGCGCAAGTAAGTACCCTCTCACTCTTTTGCTCAGTTGAGCCCCAACGCTGACCCCCGTCAGGCCTCCCAGCAAACGCTATGTCGAGTCCTTGCAGGCTCGGATTGCCTTTCTCGAAGGGAGGCTTTCTGAGTTGGGCAAAGCGTCACAGTCCCTATCACCGGTACCCCAAGGGCTCGGAGAGAATGCCGAAGGCGAGGCTGGATCGGAACTTTCGGAGGAATCTGACCAAGACAGCAAATCGCCAGGAGCCGCGTCAAGGAACCCCATTGGAGAGATAACTCAGCGTGCAGGCCGCCTGAACATTGGCGAAGATGGCCAATTGCGTTACTTTGGGGCCCAGAGTGGTTATAACCTAATCCATGGACCTATCTACGAGCCGGCAGACAATACTCTCAACTCTTCTCAGCAAGCCGGCCTTGCCGCCGCCGCTCGCCTCGGCAAGGTAGCCAAGGTATCTCGCGACACCGAACACCACTTGCTCGAGCTTTACTGGAGGTGGCAGAACCCCTGGGTATACCTCCTCGATAAGGAGTCTTTTATGACGGACTACCAGAACGGCGGTGGGCCTTATTGCACCCCACTCCTACTGTCTGCCATATTCGCCCTGGCATCGCGCTATTCAGATCGCCCCGAGGTCCGTTCTGATCCGTCGGACCCCCACACGGCTGGCAACATGTTTGCGGAGCAAGCAAAGTTGTTGATGATGTACGAGTCCGAAAACGCGACGTTGGCTACAGTGCAGGCAGCTTGCCTGCTGTCGTTGAGATGGATGTCGGAGAATAAAGAATCTTTGGGGTGGCTGTATGCTGGTAAGTGGTGTGTGCGTTGTGATAACAATGCCTGGGCTGACTTCAAGGACTCTGTTCTGCAGGGATGGCAACCAGGATGGCGTACAATCTAGGACTCAACCTCGATTGTGCCAAATGGGTTGCTTCAGGACACCTTAGCAACAAAGAAGCAGAGATCAGGAATATCACGTGGTGGGGTTGCTACAAGCTTGATAAGTAGGTCGCTTACCCTACTCTCACAGGTTCATCATACCTGATGCTCACACACTTTGGCTGATTCTAGGCTCTACTGCCTCGGTCTTGGCCGACCTGGGACGACACGCACATGCGACATAGTAAGTTGCTTGGATTAGATAGCTGTGTCTCTCCACGCGTGTAAGAACAAGGGGTCTAATCTGAAATCACTGCAAAATAGGCTTGCGCGAAACCAAGCCTCCTCCCCGAGGTAGAGTTTGAGCCATGGGTCCCGTTGACACAAAAGGACCGGGTTCTACTCGGTGCACACTCCCGGGCAGTATCTTCGATGATTGCTTCCTGCGACCATCTGACACTGATCTCTGAACCCCTCGAGCTTCTGTGAGTCCGGGATCCTGCCCTTGAACACTTCAAAGCTGACTTGCATTGATGAAGCTATTCTCCAAACAGCCAGTTGTCAAAAGTAGACGCTGAAAATGTCGTCGCTAGTGCCGATGTAGCTTGTAACGCCTTTTATACGAATCTCCCGAGCCACCTTCGCCTCCCTAGCTCTCCGCGCACTCCTTGTCTACCACACATATACCAGCTTCAGTAAGTCGTCTAGCATCAGCTTCCCGGTCTACATCTCTATATGCGGAGCTAAGAACCTCCAGTATTCAGTTTCACGTCATGCAAATCCAGCTGCATCGTCCCTTGATCCGTCGACGGTCGAAGCAGAATCCTAGTGATCAGGACGAAGACACACATCTCAAGGCCTGCCGGCACTCGGCGACAGAGGTGGCCAAGCTCCTTCGTATCTATGACTATCATTATACCTTGGTGTGTGATTTATCTGTATCCCTGCCCATCATTGTTGCTTTGGACTCACTAGAACCTTGCCCCCCTAGCGTTTGGTCCCTGTCGTCACCGTCCTCGGCACGTTCAACGCGGCGGTGGTTCACCTCATGGACGTTGCATCCCCTGAAGAATTCCTGAAGCGCCACGCTTTGCGCCACTTGAGGCTTTGTGTTGTCGCCCTGAGCATCATGGGCCTGGCTTGGGCATGGAGCGAACGGGCCCTCCGTATATTCCGGCTGCTGGCCAACGAATGGCTCATGCCCCATGCTGTCCCCGACGATCTCAAGACAGACGATCAACCCGGGAGCCCTACACAACTCCGAGATAACGGTGGAGACAGCAGGGACGTACGACAGCACAGATTCTGGGATAGTCTCGAGCAGGAGCAGGGACCGGACATCCCGGTGGTGGGTATGGTACCGCAGTACGGGAATTGGACGGCGCCAGCGTCGTGGTTGCTGGACAGTCAGGAACAGCAGCAAGGAGGGCTCGAAGAGCAACAACAACTACCATACTCGGGACAATTCCCTGAAATACCCGCAGAAGAAGCCGCACAGGATGCTCCGGCCAGCTCTGCCTCCTTCGGTGCCATGGATGAGGTCGACTGGCTCTTCAACGTAGACCTGGCACTGAGCAACTCTAACCATTTTGCCCCCGAGTTTGACGGCTCCGGTCAGTTGGACTCGTGGGTTTCGGCTGCTCCCCAGCAGCCATTTACCTTTGAGGGTATAATCGGGGACCCCAGGGCGCCTGTGACCGACCACGACTGGCTGTTTCCCATCGAGGATCAACAATAATCGCACTCGGCTACCGTTACAGCCGGTCATGATTGGAACGGAGGTTCAAAAGCCTGTTTCTATACAGAGATATCGACAACTAGAATAGCACTTGTCTGGAACTGTATTCGCTACTGGCAATCTTGCCCAGCTGGCAGACCTACGAGCCTGGTTTGAGAATTCTTCTTCTACCCCTACATATTAGCCTCCAGTCCTCCGAAAGAATTAATCTTGCTACCGCCAAAACCGCCTTTTCGTTGAAGAGGATGTGAGCAGCGGCGGTGAGTTGATGTGCCAAGACGAGAAGATCTTCTTCACGTAAGGCCTAAGATTGGGGCGCCCTTCAATCTCCAATTTTTCATTATCCGGCGCGCGCGGATGGGAAAGAAAGGGCAATATACGCGTATTCATGACACTATCACTTTGCAGGATCGTGCCAAGCATCCACGGTAAACTGTGATCCCTGCAAAGGAACCTTATTCAAGCTCGGACTCGACTTTTGCGAACTACATCACGTTAGTAGCTACGAAACGATGTAGGCACATGGGGATTTACTAATGTAAGCACTAGCTTTCAGTCTCACGAGTCGGAAACTCTGCCATCCGAACGAAAATATCTGTGTTGTAAAACCTTCCCAGTCACCGTGTCCATTCCATCATGCACTTCAGTTTGTGCTTCTTGGTTCAAATCAATCATGGCGCTTCATGTGGGCATCGCGCCCGTCACACTGGCCTTTGCTGGCCGAGTGGTGCTCTACAGCGCTGTATTCGGCCTGGCCTACTTCTTCTACAACCTGTACCAGGTTCGGATGCTCTTCCGGCGTGCCCGGAAGGAATATGGAGTTGTATGTGAGCCCGGTGCAGATCTGGTCCTCTTCCGCTTCCAAGCGCTAACATGATTCTCAGCATATGCTGCCGCACTCGTTCCTCTTCGGCCACCTCCTGGTCTTCGCCAAGGTCGCCATCAAGCGGAAGCTACCGCGAGATCTCCACGGCGCGTACACACCTCTGTGGCTCGCGTTGGAATATCCCGAGATCGCCGAGACCGGCCTCGTGTACATGGACCCGTGGCCTATCGCGCCGCCCACGCTGGCCGTCTTCGACCCCGATATGATGACGCAGTTCACCGCGGAGAACAGCCAGTTGAAGCATCCGAATGTGAATCGCGAGTTCCTTCCGTTCGCTGGCGGGACCGATCTCGTCACGAGTGATGGACTAATCTGGAAAACGGCCCGACTCATGTTCAACCCGGGCTTCGCGGTCAAGAATTTGATGTCTCTGGTTCCTGGTTTTGTGGAGGAGGCAGTCAGGTTCCGCGAAGTGTTGGGAAAGATGGCCGACAAAGGTGATGTTGTCCCACTCGAGAAGGCGACGACCAATGTAACAGTCGATATCATCGGGCGTGCTGTTCTGTGAGCCCTACCCTCTCCCACCTCGTGGGTTTGAGCATCGGCAAAGCAGAGCTGGCAAGGCTAACATTCACAACAGGGGGGAGCGTCTGGGGGCCCAAGACGGCGGATCTGTGCCCTTGCTGGACGCCATGCTGGAGCAACTCTCGCTGCTCTACTTCAACATCGAGCCGGGCAAGTGGATGAACCCAATGAATCCGTATCGGCACTGGCGCCTGAATCGCAAGTTCCGCCAGGCCGCCCTGCCGCGCGTCGAGAACGCCGTGCGCAACTACGAGAAGCTCGAGGGCCCCAAGACCATCATCCAGCTCGCCGTCAAGGCATTCGTCGAGGAGCACGGCCACTCCACGGTTGCAGCCGGTATCCCGGCCCACTTCGTGGACGGGGTCATCACGCAGCTCAAGATTTTCCTCTTGGCCGGCCACGACACCACAGCCACCACGCTCGCTTACGCCTACTATCTGCTCAGCTGCAACCCCGACAAGCTCGCGCTTCTGCGTGCGGAGGTCGACGAGGTCTTGGGCGCAGATGCCGCGACCAAGATATCCCACGACCCGGCCCTTCTCAACCGCCTGCCGTACGCGCAAGCCACCATCAAGGAAACGCTGCGCTTGTTTCCGCCCTTGTCCTCGGTGCGCCTCGGCGGCCCCGGGTTCGAGCTGCGCGGCGCCGAGGGCCAGCGCTATCCGGCAGAGGGCTTCATGCTGCTCTCCAACTCGGTCGGGTCGCACCGCAGCCCGCGGTGGTGGCGCGACCCGCACGCCTTCGTCCCGGAGCGCTTCCTGCCGGACGCGCCGGCCAGCCTGCGGCCCGTCAAGAACGGCTTCCGGGCGTTCGAGATGGGCCCGCGCAACTGCATCGGGCAGGAGCTGGCGGGCCTGGAGCTGCGGCTGATCCTGGCGCTCACGGTGCGCGAGTTCGACTTTGAGGCCGCGTACCCGGAGGGGGCCGAGACGTTCCTCGGGGAGAGGGCGTACCAGGTGCAGCCGCCGGCGCTGGTGACGGCGCACCCCAAGGGTGGTTTGCCGGTGCGGGTCAGGAGGCGGAGGCCATAGATGCTGCGGGGGTTGGTGCATGTGGATAATGGGTATGGAGAAACGCTTGTATGTCAATACTGAGTTGAAGAAGGGATTATGAACATTTCGCAATGCTGTGGCCTCGTGTTGGCATGTATCCCTTGGAAACCCATCGTTGCACGGGAATTGGCCACAATTCCTCAGGAGGTAGTGGAGTTGTACTCTGGGGTTGGCGGACACAAATGCTAGGTCTTTAGTTTTTTACACTTCATGGCTTCATTCTTCTCTTTCTCTTGCTTTGGTTCTAGGGAAAAAGCACATGGCCTTCTTTGAGTGCTCCTGTCCAACTCGTCTTCCACCTTGGCTAAACTGGATACATATAGGTCTCCAAGCTCTCAGACACTCTCAAAACGGGCCACGGAGTGTATTTCTTGAGATATGCTTCTTGAGATATGCTTTCCAATTGCCCGAACCAGCGACAATGTGTCTGTCTGCCACTCAGAAAACATTGTCAAAGTGAAGCAATAGGACTCCTTTGGATGTCCGTCTTTGCCCTGGAGCAGCCAACGCGTCAACTATCCACAGGACTCGAAAAAAAGAAAAGGCGTGCGTACCGTACCCGGGCAAGCTAGGGATCCTCTCATTACCACAGGTGGAGAGAGACCAGAACCTCCACCCAAACCCGACTATTCTTGCGCGCCCATTCCTAAGACAACGCTAGGCCACTCACTGACCAACCGCGCGCATGCGGAGCACAACTCACGATACCTATCTTGTAGTAGATAATGTTCACATTCTCGCCGTAGATAGCTGGGTTATTGTTTTTTTCCGAAATAGAGCAGATGATGGACTCGGCGATGTCTTCTTATCTCGTGCTGCCCAACCGCGCCGCATGACACCGACTGACTCGCGACTGGTGAGACTTGAACGCTCGTATGCAGTTCTCGGCTTAGTGACTCTAAACCGGGACGCGGACAGTAGGTAGGAGGCTGATCAGGAATACGTGCTTTCAATGTCAGGTATTCGCTCTTCTCGGGACCAATGTTGTTGGTTGTTGCATCGGTCTGCCTGCGCATTTCAATGTTGGGTTTCTCCAGCCGCGTGGCAGCGTCAACATAATGCGTCCTGCCCGTCGGTTCAGGGTCCCGGCCGGCATTCCGGCGACATCGGCCACATGCAACGTAGGCAGGTGTCAAACAAAGCTGTCACCCTTTCGGGGCACGCTATCTCGTCGGAGGAGCTTGAAGCCACTTGGCGCTCGCGCAAACCCCTGATTCGTCGACCTAAGCGATTGGGCCTAAGTCTACTTTAGGTCCCTGGCTTAGGAATCAAGCTTTATGTCTTACTGGGATGGTCCAGCCGTAGTCCAGCCTGCTCACAAGGCTAAACGAACTGGTATCAATATCAGCCGCCGCCACATAGTTGTTGAAGAATGGCTCAACTCATTCATCATTGAGCTCGAAAACAGCGCGTTTCGTCCAGTTGATGGCCCTGATTCAAGGACCCCGTGTTCTGCTTCGGTCAGAGCCCGAGCGAGCCTTGCGGGATATAAAAGTCACCAGCTGTGCCTCATGGCTCTATTGTCCAGAGATGCCCTCGACCGCACCCAAATCCATTTCTCGACCCTTCGTCAGTCTTTACTAACCCTTTGGCCTATTCGCCGTTCATTCGTTCCAGCAGCCTTATCACGATGCGCTCCGCCGGAGCCTGGCTGAGCCTTCTGGCTTCTGGCCATACGGTCTTGGCCACCCTCTGCCCATTTCCTAATCAAATATACGACCCCGTAATCGGTTGTATCTGCGCGCCTCCATTTGTCGGCCCCCCTGGCTTGCCCTGCTCCCTTTGTCCCGGAGGCACAGACTACTTCAACGGCCTATGTGTACCCTCCTGTGGAACCAACGAGATGCATGATCCCAATAGCGGAGTTGGAGCTTGCATCTGTATCACCAACTACGCGCTCTACAACGGCACCTGCGTTAGTCCTTGTCCGCCTGGGACGGAAGACGTCAGCGGTACTTGCATGGCTGTTTGCCTGACAAACGAGATTCGTAACCCCATCAATTTCCTGTGCGACTGCCCTCCTCCCTATACCAACAACGGAACAACCTGCGACTGCCCCACGGGCCAGGAGCTTTTCAACGCCACCTGCACGAATGTCTGCCCGACCAACACCGTCCGTCAGCCGAGCGGTGGCTGCTCTTGCAATTCACCCTTCCTTGTTGACCAGGGCAACTGCGTGGCCGCATGCGGCGGTGCACGCGTGCCCGTGAACACCGTCTGCCTGGACCCCTGCGGTGCCAACATGATGCGTGCCACGAACAACATCACCTGTGTGTGCCAGCCCACCTTCGTCCCCGACATCGTGCCAGGGACATGCGTCTGCCCCTCGGGCCAGCAGCAGTTCAACGGCACCTGCCTGCCCGCGTGCGGCCCCAACGAGATGCGCAACAGCACCAGCGGCAGCTGCGAGTGCCCCGGCACCTTCTTCGTCGTCCTCGGCACCAACGACTGCGTCCAGACGTGCCCTGCCGGCACCGACGCCGTCCAGACCTTCTGCGTGCCCCCGTGTGCACCCCTGCAGATCCGCGACAGCAATGGCATCTGCCAGTGCGGTCCCGACAGCGAGGACGACGGCAACGGCGGCTGCAAGTGTGTTACTGGTTTCCAGCTTAGCTCGTCAACGACCTGCGTTGCGGTTCCAACTACAACACCGGCGTCTAACTCCACTTCTTCAACTGCCTCGCCTAGCTCATCAACAAGTTCAGTGTCAACCAGCTCGGGCTCCACGACCAGCTTGTTGCCCACCGTCGTGACGCCCAGCTCCACCAGCTCCAGCAGCACGAGCAGCTCCTCCTCCTCCCCGTCTTCGACCTCCACCAGCGGTCCCATGCCCCCGCAGGTCGGCGACTTCAGCGTCGTGGGCTGCACCGGCTCGGACCAGAGCTTCCCGTCCTTCCGCCTGCAGACCAGCAGCGTCAACATGACTCTGGAGATGTGCACCGCCGCATGCTCGAACTTCCTGTACGCCGGCGTCCACATCGGCAACTGCTACTGCGCCAACACCTTTGACAACGTCGTCACCGTCCAGCGCGGCCTGTGCAATATCCCCTGCCCCGGCAACCCCGACGAGTCCTGCGGCGGCTCCCGCCAGGCGGCCTCGCGCCTCGCGCGCCGCCAGACCGGGCTCGTCCCCGCCGACGCCCTGCTGGCCGTCTACATCAACGACCCCATCGCCTCGACCGCCACACTACCCGTCCCCGCCACCACTTCCTCCTCCTCCTCCACTCTCCCTCCGGCTGCATCCACTACAGCCGCGGCGGCCCAGACCACCGGCGTGACGACATCCACGGCCACCGCCGTCGCCACCGCCACGAGCACGGCCTACCCCTGCGCCGGCGGCTACTGCAACCAGGCCGGCTGGTTCTTCGAGCTGTGCCAGGGATTCCCCAACCCGGGCGAGGTCGTCTTCGTCATGGAGGCGTGCACCTGCGCCGGTGGCTGGCAGTTTGTCGTCGCGGGGTGCGACGGCGCCTCGTGCGGCTCGCTGGCTGTGTACCGCGCTGTGCCGTGCCAAGCTGGCGTTGTTTACACCAACGTCACTGTGTACCAGCCCCAGGCTTGCGCCACTTGCGCTGGCGGTGTCACTTTTGTGCAGGGTTCTGGGAGCTCGAGCTCCGGCTCCGGCTCTGGATCCGGCTCTGCGTCGTCGACCACGTCTGTTGTTGTTGTTGCTGCTGGCGCCAACAGGATCGCAAGCTTCGTTAGCACCCTCATGGTTGCTGTCGGTGCTTTCGCGCTCCTCATCTAGAGGGCGATTCATGGAAATCAATTTTGAATAGACGTTTGAGGGTCAAGCAAGCATCTTAATGGAGTTGGGAGAGTCTCAAAATCTGTCAATATGCATTGTCTACAAGTATCTAATGATCACGATGAACTCCGAGCAGCCTTGTGCAAATCGCTCAGGAGTATTTTATGCTACTTCCTCAAGCAAGGTCATTACAAATTACGCGCGTTCAAAGTAGTTTATACAGTGTATTTTCACACCAATACATGTCTTGTTCAAGTCGACGCGCCAAGACGTTGTTGATTCTCATCCTCCTGACAGTGCATGCCAAGACTTTGTACATGAGCAGGTTGAGATCCGAACACACTAGGTTCCAGGGCTCGATTGAGCAACTATTGCAGCTATAGCACAGCTGTTTCTACGTCCTTGGAAGCCCTCGCTAATGTTCAAGAGGAAGAGATACTTGCACCCTGCTTGTGAATCTCGCTCTGCTTGGTTGCGCAGAGCCAATTATGTGCTGGGTTCCGCGACCTCTGCTCCATGATTGGAATCTCTCGGGGACAGGCAATTCTCATAGAGGCTTTATGCAGTGGCGGGATCTGATCCCTCGAGTGATCCTCAAAAGTCTCCTAGGAACGACTCGAGATCATGGGGTCTGGTTAGGCAAGTTTCCGTGCTCTGAACATCTTTCTGTCCGAAACCGCGTTCTAAACGATCTGTTTACGAGCGAGAAAGCTGTCCCAGAAGATTATCGATCGACTTCCTAGCTCGTGCAGCCATCACTTCAGGGCCGTTCTGCTCATCCTTGGTCTCTGCCAGAAACCCCTCCAGGGACATCCAGCCCTGCCAACCGTACTCGACGAGCCACGCGTGCGCGATCTCCACCATGGGGAAATACCCGGGCTCCTCGAGAGGAAAAGGCCTCCGCGTCCTGGACCAGAGGAGGCGAGGGTCCGGAACTTCCAACCCCGGCACATAGAGCGCAGGATCGTCCCTCGCGAGCGGTGGGTCGAACCTGGACGCATCCGACAGCTGCATGTATAAGACGCTCTCCTTCGGACACGCCCTCACAAACTCGGCCATGGACTCACGCAGAACCTCCCCGCCTCCGGCTCTCCGGCCGTCCGACGCGCACGCATCACCCCACAGACGCGCATGGACGTGGAACGAGTCCATGCACAGCTTGAAGTTGGGCCGGCCTACGGCGCGCTGGATGCGCAGCCCGTCCTGCCAGAGGGCGTTGTGCGCCGCGAACGCGACAGCCTCGTACGCGACGTCGAGCCCGTAACCCGCCGCCAGGTCGGCCAGGGCCCGCAGCTCGCGCACGACCGTGTCCTCGTCGCCCGCGGAGGCCGGCAGGAACTGCGAGGGCACCTGGACGCAGCCCGCGCCCGCGGCGGCGGCGACCTCTGCCCACTCGCGCGCCAGGGCGAGCCGGTCGGCCAGCGGGGCGGCGCGGTTGCCCTCGAAGTTCTTGAGGGCGGCGAGGGAGATGACGGAGAGGGACAGGGCGGAGGCGAGGGCGCGGACCTGCGCGGCCGAGGCCAGCAGGGGCTGGGCGTGGGCGGCGGCGTGCTGCGCGAGGTCCGAGTAGGTGAGCTCGACGCCCTGGAAGCCGTGGTCCCGGGCGGCGCGCAGCTTGCGCTCGAGCGTGTGCGACGGGTGCTGGCCCAGGGATATCGTGGCGACTGCCCACTTGTTGGCCAGAGCTGGAGGCATGGTGACTGGGGATTATGCGGCCGGGGAGAGAACTGGAGGATCACCCCATACCGACACGGTGTCTGACGGGGGAGAGTCTGACACCCCTGAGATACCTACCGCTGCCTACCTAGGTACAAGTAGAACCAGACTCTAAAGGTTGAGTTGCTCAGCCGGATTTGCACCGGTTGTCCTCCGACTTGTTATTCCCGGTCTGGTAACTAGGTGGATCTGTGTTTTTCCCACAGCTACTTGTCTCGGCGGTGACCCAAAAACTTGACCAAGAAATCCTTCCCCGGCCCCTTTCTCCGCATTTGTGGATTTAGTGAATACAAATGCTCCTCCGTAATTTCAATGGATTTGGCCGACGCTGCAAACCGGAGTCGGCTTACTTCATAATTATCTCCACTCTAAGTCGCTGATGATATTTTCCATAGTGGACACAAGAAGTAAAATAGAAGAAAAACACTATCGCTTCGTTCGGGGCAAGGTATCCGGCTAAAAACTCACGCAGCCCCCGTCAATCTTGAGGAACCCGCCGGTCATGAACCGGGAATCGTCACTCGCCAGGAACGCCACCACGCCCGACACGTCAGACACCTGGGCGAAGCGCCCGAGGGGCATGGCCTTCCTGAGCTCCTCGAGCTTCTCCGCAGACCACGAGGCCCGGAACATGGGCGAGTCGACGCCGCTGGGGTGGATCGTGTTGACGCGGATGCCGTGCGGGCCGAGCTCCGAGGCCGCCGTCAGCGCCAGGCCGCGCAGGGCGAACTTGGAGCCCGAGTAGAGGATGAGGCCCGGCGTGCCTCGCAGGCCGGCGATGGAGGACGTGAGGATGATGCTGCCGCCGTTGCCAAGGTCGCGCATGGCCTTGGCGGAATGCTTGATTCCGAGGAAAGCTTTGCGGGTGGCGCATTTTAGTGCCCGGCCATTCTTTTCCTGCTACGAAGAAGGAAAAGCTTGTGCAGAACCTACCTGATTTGACGTTGACATTCATAATCCTGTCATAACTCTCCGCAGTGGTGTCGAAAATGCTGGTCGACGAGTAGCTGATGCCGGCGTTGAGAAAGGCGGTGTCGAGCCTGCCGAAGTGGCTGACGGTCCTCTCCGTGTACGCTGCCACTTCAGGCTCCGACGTCACATCGGCCTGGATGGTAAGAATGCAGTCTTTAGCACTCCGGCCGGCCGGGTCGTTGGCAAGGATGGTTTCTTGCAGGTGTGCGGCAGCTCTGTCGAGAGCCTCGCGGCTGATGTCGATAAGGCTGACCCGAGCACCTTCTTGAAGCAGACGGCCGGCGGTCTCTAGCCCGATTGCACCCCCGCCGCCGGTAATCAGGGCGACCCTGCCGATTAATCGATTCGCCGGGGCCAAAGCCAGGGCTGATGCCGGTAGCTGGGCTGTTGACTGGTCCGTCATGATGCTTGCGTGGACTGTGAAATGTGCCCCAAGATGGTTTACTGTGTAAATCAAGTGGCAATATCGTATCGTATAAGCAAAGCATCCAAGTCCCTGGAATGCCAGTCAAGTCAAGAGAAATTGCCGAAACAAGTACTCTGCCTCTGCATCGGCATTTACACAAG
The DNA here is from genome assembly GCF_004353045.1 of Thyridium curvatum. Classification (NCBI taxonomy): domain Eukaryota; kingdom Fungi; phylum Ascomycota; class Sordariomycetes; order Thyridiales; family Thyridiaceae; genus Thyridium; species Thyridium curvatum. Next base: position 146,070 of record NW_022156840.1, on the reverse strand, counting down.
CGTCCCCGAGCTCCCCACCCTCTAGCTACCCTGATGCATCCAAGTGCTGACCCCCAGTCCGCTACGGCGCCACGGCAGGAAGAGTCTTTATCCCCTAGGGTCTGCCCCGACTACCAAGCCCTGCTAGCGAGAACATGGATGGGGATTGGTTGCAGTTTGGGGGTTTGGGGATCTGGGGTAGGAAGAATTGCAGCTCGGTCTCCCCGTGGCGTACATATTATCCTCCACACCCCGGATGTTCTTCTGCTCAACCTTCTTTCGACGTTTGCCATTCCATCCTCCGACCTGACCGTCCTTAGCCTCCACGACTAGGTCACCGAAGATGAAGAACCCTTTTGCATTGAAGGAGGACCCGGGGTCCAACATCCCCAAGGAAGTCTATGGCTACAGGCCCTATGTCCTAGCCTTCTCCGCTGCTTGGGTATGTTACAACCACGACCCCTCTCGCAGGTCTATTCCGCACACCAAAACTAACACGTCCAGGCGTCGGCCATGTACGGCTACGACTCGGCCTTCATCGGCGGCACCCTGAGCCTGCCGTCCTTCCGCAAGGCCTACGGCCTGGACAACAACACGGCCGGCCTGTCCTCCAACATCGTGTCCACCTTCCAGGCCGGCGCCTTCTTCGGCTGCATCGCCGGCTTCTTCGTCGCCGAGCGCTTCGGCCGCAAGCCGACCATCATGGTCTCGGGCGTCGTCTTCATCATCGGCGTCATCCTCCAGATGATCGGCAGGCTGGGCCTGCTCTACGCGGGGCGCGCCCTGACGGGGCTGGGGATCGGCGCCTCGTCGCTCATGCTGCCCATCTACATCTCCGAGTGCTCGCCGGCGCTGATCCGCGGCCGCCTGGTGGGGATCTTCGAGATCATGCTGCAGGTCGCCCTCGTCTTCGGGTTCTGGGTCAACTACGGCGTGGACCGGGACATGGACCCCGCGAGGGACATCCAGTGGCACATCCCCGTCGCCGTGCAGTTCATCCCCGCGGGCCTGCTCCTGATCAGCATGCCCTTCCTCATCGAGTCGCCGCGCTGGCTCGTCGCCAAGAACCGCGGCGAGCAGGCGCGCAGGGCGCTCAGCTGGGTCCGCAACCTGCCCGAGGACCACGCCTACATCAGCACCGAGCTCGGCGAGATCCAGGCCAGCGTGACGTACGAGCTCGAGCTGAGCGGCGGCAAGGACACGAACCTGCAGATCCTGCGCGAGCTCGGCGCCAAGGGCATCCGCAACCGCGTCATCATCAGCGTCCTGCTGATGCTGCTCCAGAACCTCACTGGCATTAACGCGATCAACTACTACTCCCGTAAGTCCCACGGCACAGTCCCATCCGTCCCTCTAACCTAACCCTGCGCACAGCAACGATCCTCAAGGCCATCGGCTTCACCGGCACGAGCGTCGGCCTCCTCGCCACGGGCATCTACGGCCTCGTCAAGATGTTCACGACCGTCATCTTCATGGTCTTCTTCGTCGACCGCTTCGGCCGGCGGTCCGCGCTGCTCGTCGGCGCCGTCGGCGCCATGGTCGCCATGTTCTACCTGGCGGGCTACTCCAAGCTCAGCGGCTCCTTCGAGGGGCGCGCCAAGCAGGACGCCGGCAGCAACGCCGCGTTGGCCATGATCTACCTCTACGCCATCTTCTACGGCTTCTCGTGGAACGGCATCCCCTGGATCTTCGCGTCCGAGGTGCTGCCCAACCGCATCCGCACGCTCGGCATGATGTTCTCGGTCTGCATGCAGTGGCTCGCCCAGTTCATCGTCGTCTACTCGCTGCCCTACATGATCAAGGCCATCACCTACGGCACCTTCATCTTCTTCGGCACGTGCACCGTCGTCGCCTTCTGCTTCGCCTACGTCTTCGTGCCCGAGACCAAGAACGTGGCGCTCGAGGACATGGACCTCATGTTTGGAAAGGAGGCGCCCCTGTTTGCGCCGTCCGCGCGCAAGAGGTACCTCGAGATCCGGGCGGCGGGGCTGAACACGGCTCTCATTCACGAGGCGGAGCGCAAGGCCGAGGATGCGGACGTGGAGAGGGCGGAGCATGGCGGCCAGTCGTAATGGAAGCGGTTCGGTTAAGGATAGTCGGGACTGTTAGAGATGTGATATTAAGCCAGAACCTGGTGAAGGAAGTACTGGAAGGTTTTGCGCTAGCTAAAGTGCAATACATATAATACATATCATGAAGTACGAACAAAGAATCGTTCCCTGTTCCGCGTGCTATTCCGTTGCAGAATCGCTCTCACTGGGCAACTCGTCCCAATCCTCATAGTCCCATGGACTGCCGTCGAGATAACCCAATCGAATGAGCACAGCCGTCATCACATTGGGCCGTTCGAAACAGGTATCAAACTCGTCGCGCTGGACGTCGAAGCCGACACGGATAAAATCTGGGCAGCTCTCGCCCTCATTACCAAACGGATTTGGTCCATCTCCATAAAGAAACGCACCAACCTCTTCGCGAACCCAAGCGGCTCTTCCCAATTTTATTATCCAGTCTTCCATTCTTATCGATACTATGGGGCGTTCGTGGACGGGTCGATTGCCCCAGGGCAGTGCACTGCGCATCTCGCTCAGAAGCGCCCGGTGATCGCCCTGGCCGCGAGCAAAAGAGAGGAAACTTAGCTCCACGGATCGTAAGGTGTCAGGTAGTGCAGCGAAGATCGAGACAAGGTCGTGTTGGTTGATGTAAAATCCGGACAGCCCAAAGTGCTTCAAACACGACCATTTCTCCACAGGCAAAATGTTCCGCAAAGACACAGAGCGAAATCGGATCGACGGGCCGCGGGCTCGCTCGTCATGCCAACCATTCCCTTTCATAAAGTCGGTCCTAAGTCTGAAATTCTCTATTTCAACGGCGTTGCAAAGAGACTGCCATAGTAGACCGGGCTCGAAATTGACGAACTTGGGTCAGTCACGCTCTCCAATTTTCCTGCTGACGCAGAAGGCGAGATCCAGGTGGCGGAGACCCGGGATACGGAGTGCAGCGGAGAAGCTTTGAAAAGGTTTCGGACTCTCTATCAAATATGCGGTCTGGCAAGCCTGTATCGAGCGAATGGGTGTCGACGACAAATTCTGAGATTCGATGTTCCAACCTCGTTGCCGCGAGAGCTTGCAGCACCGTCCCTAAGCCGCGCCACTGGCCTTTTGATATTTGGTCATCGAGAAAGGGAAAGTCATCCAACCTGCCACCAGAGCGTGGCCAACCCCGAGGCAGGAAATAATTGAAACCATGCGGGAAAGCTGGGATCAATGGCGTTGGGTATGCTGGCATGTATAGCTAGCCATGGGCTGCCGGTGTTATCGTGATCCGGCTCAAATTTGGAATCGGTGTGCCATGTGCAGATCTGTGAATACATCGTTTCTTCGACTGGAAGGCTATATATTGGCAATTTAGCTCAAACCTTTCAGAGCTGCGTGGTGTAAGTGGTTACATACCTGGGTTCTCATTATTCAAAACCCAGGAGTAGCTGGTTCGATTCCGGCCGCATCTAAAAGTGTTTAGGTCCTCTCCTAGTATTTTTTGTTGTTTTTTTGGAGCGTCTTGGTGCTATTAAGCTCGACCTTGGTGCCCTTATTGAGAGGGATAACTGAGCGAAGTGATGAAGGTTGTCTCTTCAATCAGAACAAGCTCATCCACTCTCTATTAGATACCTACCTCTTCAGAATATGAATCCAATGAGGACTTGTCTGGGCAAGAAGGAAGTGGCCTTTATCAACAGAAGTGCAACTACCAACCTGAGGCAAGCAAAAGAAGGTAAGGCAGTGCGGGTAGGGACGCCAATGATCCGAGCTTTCCCGCATGGTTTCAATTATTTCCTGCCTCGGGGTTGGCGCTGGACGCTTGGAATGCGATCTGATAGATTTTCAGGCTTGCTCATGGTTCAAGGAGAGATGGGGAATATGGCGGCGTGGGATTGGGAAGGAGGTATGGCACGGTACAATGCAGAGATGAAAGACACTACCAAGTCCAAGCCGGAGGTTTCCTCCCATCCATCCTATTTACCGTGTTCTCTCATTTTTTTCTTGTTTCAGCTATGGAGATTACATGATGTATGTAGCACTACGGGACAATCAATTGCATAACGTTGAGTCAGTGGTTGCAAAAGACTCGATCTATATGTTGTGGACAGGAGGACACCAGGTGAGGCTGGTCTGGTGTCAGGGACTGTCAGAGATGAGTAGACCTGCTATACATTTTTGACACTTCTGGCAAAGCGAAACCACCAGGGGATGAGAAAAAAGTGTGGCTCGAGCCGTCGAAGTCTTGTTGATCACCCCTTGACGAACGCATCGCATCAAAGACCGACCAACCACCACTCTACAATATTACAGTGAGATATCGAGCGATATGGAGTCTGTACACGGAATCGGCGACAAGGCTGCGATCGGTGAACAGTTCACCGCATCTGCCGCCGGAGGGCCCTACGCTGAGGCGGCATATCATATCTTGCGTGGCGATACCAACAACCACCCCTGTGTAGTGTAAACGGTATCTTGGTATCTCTTTCGACGTTGCAACTGTAGTTACATGATTTTCATTATTTTCAACTAATGAGACTGATGGAGGCAGGGTTCAGCAGGGATCTTGATTACTGAAGAGGACAAGTCATACATGTGACTGCAGTCACGGCGTCGAAAGGGATAGGCATTATACAACCACAGGGACAACTCTCTCCTCACCTCGCGGCACCAGATGACGTGAATTATAACCTCGTTCTCTGGAATCATGAGCACCAAGTGTCATCCCATGTTCGAAGCCTGGATTTACCTAGGTAGTGTATGGAATGCCACAATCACCAGTTCGATCCAAAGCCAGACGCAGCTCTTTTTCACCCCACTCGTCAATGCTCGGAATTGTATCACTTTCCTCCAGAGGAGATTCGTCAACATCATCTCTGAGGGTCGGGACCCGACGGTCAGTTTCGAGGTGGAGGACGGTAAAGTTTTGATGACTCGCAACTGTTGCTGCGGGCTTATACCAGTAAGCCTATTCGCCGCCTCCCGCCGGTGCCGGATGTTGCCAGGGCCGCCAGACCTGGATCAGAGCATGCCCGATACCAAAGGATCAATACACCAACATGTAGGCTCCCATTCAGGTATCAGGCGCTTCGGGACGTAGTCACCGAGGTTATCGAGGTCATCGAACGGTGCATCTCCATGTTCTGATCGACTCGTACCCGTCAATATCGTCTCCAGAATCTTATGACAAGGCACGGACTGGGACGTGACTGAATGAGCTCTATCGGCACGACGGGAAAGAGGCACAAGGAGATTGCTTGAGCTACACATCATTTCAAGATATAATCGCTATGTTATTGATGTCCCCACACCGTGATCAATCCCTTCAAGTAACTAAGTTGGAGGCGGTACACTGGAAGGGAGATCTCGTTGGCAGCACTTGACTCAGATGCTGAATGGAGGCCATATGGGAATGCATAATGCCTTTGTATCTAGATGTCAATCGCTGGATGCTTTCCATGTGTCCGTAATTGCTGAACAGGGCCCTGCAAGGATTATTTCATGAGTGGAGGCGCCTTAGGCCCGAGAGCTCGCTACGGTGACCGCCGGAATCGCACGTCGTTTTGCTGCCAAGGGCCCCTGTTTCGATGTCGTGGTCGCTCTGGAGTAGCCTGGAGACTCTTGTTCCGGGGCGATTAGCGCGCCAATGACCCCAAGCCTGGCGGATCCCTGTCTTCGCTGCCCGTTGATCCGGACCCCAGAATGATTTTTTTTTTTCGCGCAATTCACATGCCTGCGAAGCCCTGCAGTGTCTGACCAGCTTTTACAGGGGCACTGTCGAGTCTCGACATTGATTTTTGTGGAGACCGGAGCTAGACACCACGCTACACCTCCAGCTCGTCCTCCGATTTCGTCCTGCGCCAAACTCGCCCACCCCCGATTTTGTCAGATTTGTGTCATTGTCCTCCAACTCTTCGATAGCGAAAGGGTCATACTCCATCATCCTCCAAAAGGGCTCACTCATCAAGCCTCGTTGCGTTTATTTTCTTCTCGTCATACGTCATTCCACCCAAGATGCTGTCTTCTGCCAGAATAGCAGCTCGCCCGGCCGTGCGCCGCGTCGCCGCCTTCAACATGGCTTTGCGCCCAGCTTCCACCTGGGCCAATGTCCAGCAGGGTCCTCCTGTAAGTCAATGCAGCCCTGTGATACATGGCAGAATGGTTCAATTGTAGCTAACAGACCGCAGGATGTAAGTTTTACTGTCCCATGTGCCCGTTACGACCGCAATTGCTAAAGCCGCCCTCGCCCAATATCAGGCCATTCTGGGTATGACTCCACGAGCTTCCACGAGCAATGATCCCCACCGCAGCGATAGCTAACAAGCTCCCAACAGGTGTCACTGAGGCCTTCAAGGCCGACAGCTTCCCCAAGAAGATCAACCTTGGTATGAAACACTCCCGAACCATGTGTACTGACCTCTCGCTGGCGACAAGAGCTGACCGGATGACTCTTCCCCCCCCACACCAGGTGTCGGTGCCTACCGCGACGACCAGGGCAAGCCCTACGTCCTGCCCTCCGTCCTCAAGGCCGAGAAGAGGGTCGTCGACGCCAAGATGAACCACGAGTACGCCGGCATCACCGGCGTGCCCGAGTTCACCAAGGCCGCCGCCGAGCTGGCCTACGGCAAGGGCAGCCCCGCGCTCGAGAACCTCGTCATCACGCAGTCCATCTCGGGCACAGGCGCCCTGCGCATCGGCGCCGCCTTCCTCGAGCGCTTCTACCCGGGCAACAAGACCATCTACATCCCCACGCCGTCGTGGGCCAACCACAAGGCCGTCTTCGACGACGCCGGCCTGCAGGTCCAGAACTACCGCTACTACAACAAGGACACCATCGGCCTCGACTTTGAGGGCATGGTCGCCGACATCAAGGCCGCGCCCAAGGGCAGCATCTTCCTCTTCCACGCCTGCGCCCACAACCCCACCGGCGTCGACCCCACCGAGCAGCAGTGGCGCGAGATCGAGCAGGCCGTCAAGGCCCAGGGCCACTTTGCCTTCTTCGACATGGCCTACCAGGGCTTCGCCAGCGGCGACACCAACAAGGACGCCTTTGCCGTCCGCCACTTTGTCGAGAACGGCCACCAGATCTGCCTGGCCCAGTCCTTTGCCAAGAACATGGTAAGCCATTGTCTTCGTCTTCGTCGTCGTCCTCGTCGATGTCGATGTGGCGAATTTCGAATCGGTGTGTGACTGACCGCGATCTAGGGTCTCTACGGCGAGCGCATCGGCGCCTTCTCCCTCGTCACCGAGTCGGCCGAGGAGAAGAAGCGCGTCGACAGCCAGGTCAAGATCCTCGTGCGCCCCATGTACTCGAACCCGCCCATCCACGGCGCCCGCCTCGCCTCGACCATCCTCAACGACCCGGAGCTGTACGAGGAGTGGCTCGGCGAGGTCAAGGGCATGGCCGACCGCATCATCCGCATGCGCGCCCTGCTGCGCGAGAACCTCGAGAAGCTCGGCTCCAAGCACGACTGGTCCCACATCACCTCCCAGATCGGCATGTTCGCCTACACCGGCCTGAGCCCCGAGCAGATGGACGCCCTGGCCAAGGAGCACTCCGTCTACGCCACCCGCAACGGCCGCATCTCGGTCGCCGGCATCACCAGCGAGAACGTCGGCCGCCTGGCCGAGTCCATCTTCAAGGTCAAGGGTTAAGTCGGCGGCTACCCCTTTTGTCGAGGAGGGCGGGGTGACGTTCGTGATGATGGTTGTATGTATGTGACGTAGCAAGACGGTGTGAGATATCGTGGGTGGATCTTAGCCCTTTTCTCCTTTTGTCTAATCACTGGGATGGATAGACCACATCTTGGGGGGGGGAGGCTTTGCATCTAGATAGACGACACGCACAAAAATGTACCAAGAGCATGTTCATGATATCCTAAGTTCTTGATGCGTTTGCATTATTTCTCAGCTCATTATTACTCGTGACAACCAAAACGCGCCTCTAGCAAACAAGAAGTGATCGTACAACTGCATTCGGACATACCATAAAGTCATGAAGGGTCATAGCCATAGCCACAGCACATTCCACCATCATCACGCCTTCCCAAGCCTCTCCAAATCGCCCCTCACCTCCTCCAACTGCTTCCCCATCTCCCGGTACACCCTCGCCATCTCGCGCATGGTCCGCTCCTTGCCCTCGCCGCCGCCGCCGCCGCCGCTACCGTCCCGGCGTCGCCCCTTCTCCCCCTCACCGCCGGCCGAGACGCCGTACTCCCCGAGCTGCGCCTCGAGGGTCCGCAGGCTCTCCTCCATGCGCAGGGTGCTGTCGCGCAGGTGCGCCGCGTAGCCCCGCAGCGCCGACCGCGCCGCGGGCGAGTACACGTCGCGCCGGGCCGTCCAGAGCGCCGTGTCGGCGCGGACCTCGGCCCTCTGCGCCGCGAGCGCGACGTCCTCGGCCCGGAGCTCGAGGGAGCGCGCGACGGTGCCGTGCTTGGCCTCCACGGAGCGCAGGAGCGTCGTCAGGACGCTGGTCTGCGCGGAGAGGAGGTCTGCGGCCGCGGCGGCGGTCTTGAGGCGCGAGGTGGTGAGGTCTGACTTTGCGGACGCGAGCGCCGGGCCGGACAGGGAGGCGGCGTGCGACGGGAGGGCCGGGATGGAGCGGTGGAGATAGGATGGGTTTGTGGTCGGGTTGGCGATGCGGGCTAGGGAGAGGGCGGCCGAGTGCAGGGTGGAGGAGACGAGGGGCGCGAGCTGCGGGAGGAGGTCCGGGAGGGAGGAGAAGGGCGGCGTGGAGAGCAGGAGCGCTGTCGACTCTGCGGGGAGCGTGTTGGCTTCTTCGAGGAGTTGCGGGAGGAGGATGAGCAGCTCGAGGAGCTCGGGGGAGATGTCGGCGGCGGTCGGGGTGGTTGCTGCGGCAGGTGTCGGCAGTTGGGCTCGGGGGCCGCGGCGCGGGCCGGCTGTGGGCGGCTTCGCTGCTGCTGCGTCCGGGGGTGTGGCGGAGGATAGGGCCTGGGCGAGGAGGTGCTGCTTTGCGGACTTCAAGCGGTGTGATTGGAGTTCCTATCAACGCATTGGGTGTCAACAGAGGGTATTGGATGATGGGAGCAAGTAGTGGTACCTTTTGCACGGCCTCCCTCTCCTTGCGAGAGTGATCTGCCTTTGTCGAGCCATCGTCGTTGAGCACCGCCGTGGTCAGCGTCTTGTACAGAGCCGCAAAGTCGGGGTTCTGCTGCAGGACAGCTTCGTCGATGGGAGGCAGCATCTTATGGAGTGTCCCACACCTCCTCCTTATACACAAGAGACTCCTCTCGTCGTATCCGAGGTGCAGCTGGCAGTTCAATCTTTGCAGGGTAGGTTTTCCGCGGCTTGTTGACTCCCTACGTGATAGCCGGGCAAGCGGGTATCGCCCGTGGGGCGCTCTGGATAAGGCGGGCGGTCTGTTTTTACCGTGGTTATCAACACCCCCCCCCACTGAAAAGTCTCGAGGTGCTGGAAAGTGCTTATCGGAAGCGCTAATTATTCAGTAGGCCGCGCCCTGTGAGCCTGACATTTTGAGCCCAGGATCAATATTGATTGTTGATAACGACACTGAACGGAATAACACAATCGCCGATGTCTCCATCGAAATTTCATGTTCAACATTAGAACAGCCGATCCCATCACCACCATCCAAGGAGCTCAAGCTCAAGCAGAACCCAAACTTCACACCCTCCAATTGAGCCTGTGATTACTTCAGCAACCGATATGCCAATCTCATAAAACATCCTCACCCGCACAGAGCTCCAAACAACGAGCTCACACCGCCAAAAATGGCCTCAATAACACGCACCACCACACCCTCCTCCCTCGCCGCCGCCGCCCGGCGCATCTTCACCAACCAGACGACATCCATCACGCCCAGGAGGACATTCACATCCCACCCCGCCGCGCTCTACAAGCAGCAGACCCTCTCCCCGACGGAACCCCCCATCCCCTCCCCGACAGCCCACCAGCCGCACATCCCGCCTTACCCCCTCGGCGACCGGCCCGTCTACAAGCAGTCCAACGGGGGCCTCTACGGCAGCGCGCGGATCCGCTTCGGCAACACCGTCTCGGAGCGCAACGAGATCAAGAACCGCCGCGCCTGGCGGCCCAACGTGCAGCGCAAGCGCCTCTGGTCCGCGGCCCTGGCCGCCTGGGTCCGCACGCGCGCCACGACGCGCGTCCTGCGCACCGTCGACAAGGAGGGCGGGCTCGACGAGTACCTGCTCGGCGGCAAGGCCGCGCGGCTGCGCGAGCTGGGCCCCTGGGGCTGGAAGCTGCGGTGGCGGATCATGCAGACCGAGGCCGTGCGGCAGCGGTTCGCGGCCGAGCGGGCGGCGCTGGGCTTGCCGCCCAAGGTGCAAGAGGAGCTGGGCGTGCCGGCGGAGCTCGCGGCGGAGGGCGTCACGGGGGAGAGCCTTGTCGAGGAGACGCAGCGGATGATCGACGGGGAGGAGGAGTTTGACCTGGGCGGGGAGGAAGGGTTCATGAAGGAGGAGCCGAGGAAGTGAGATGTGAGACCGGCACGCATGTACAAGATCGGAAAATGGCATGCTGTACTATCCTGTACCATCTTCAGACCATGTCACTTTGTATCAATATGTATAAACCCGAACAAAGCAGGGCTATTGCCTCGAGATAGCAAGGCAACGCAAACCCCAAGGCCATCTATCTAAATATTCCAAATATTTGAAGGATGCACTATTTTTCTGTATTCACCAAACTCCCAAACGACACAATTCTATATGACTTCAAAGTCCATGCCGTCCATTTGAATCTTTTTTATCTACCTTGACCCATCAGTCCCACCTCCAAACCCCCAACCCCCAACTGGATATCGACATTCCCATTCCCCATTCCCGTTCCCATGCCCATCTCCTTTCCTCCTCTCTAAAACCGCAGATCCCAACCAATCTCAGGCCCCAACCTCGGCAGCTCGTCCGCCACGCTCTGCACATCCTTGTCGCCCCGGCCGCTGAGGCAGATGACGATATCCTCGCCGGGCTTCATCGTCTTGGCCAGCTCCACGGCGCCGTAGACGGCGTGCGCCGTCTCGAGCGCCGGGATGATGCCCTCGAGCTGGCTGATGAGCCGGAAGCCCGCGAACGCCTGCGCGTCCGTCGCGGCGATGAACTTGGCCCGCGAGCTGTCCTTCCACTGCGCCAGCTCGGGTCCCACGCCCGGGTAGTCCAGCCCCGCCGAGACCGAGTGCGTGTCGAGGATCTGCCCGTCCGGGTTCTGCAGCACGTACGTCCGGACGCCGTGCAGCACGCCCTTGGTCCCCGCCGCCAGCGTCGCCGAGTGCCGCGACGTCTCGATGCCGTCGCCGCCGGCCTCGACGCCGAGCAGCTTGACGCTCTCGTCCCCGCTGAAGGGGTAGAACATGCCCACGGCGTTGGAGCCGCCGCCGACGCAGGCGACCACGGCGTCGGGCAGCTTGCCGCGCTTCTCGAGCATCTGCTCGCGCGTCTCGCGGCCGATGACGGACTGGAAGGTGCGCACGATGGTCGGGAAAGGGTGCGGCCCGATGGCCGAGCCGATGACGTAGTGCGTGTCGTCGAGGTTGACGACCCAGTAGCGCAGGGCCTCGTTGACGGCGTCGCGCAGCGTGCGCGAGCCGGCCTCGACGGCGATGACCTTGGCGCCGAGGAGCTTCATGCGGAAGACGTTGAGGGCCTGGCGGCGGACGTCCTCGGCGCCCATGAAGACGGTGCAGGGCATGCCAAACTTGGCGCAGAGGGTCGCGGTGGCGACGCCGTGCTGGCCGGCGCCCGTCTCGGCGATGATCTTGGTCTTGCCGAGCTTCCGCGCCAGGAGGACCTGGCCCAGGGCGTTGTTGACCTTGTGGCTGCCCGTGTGGTTCAGGTCCTCGCGCTTGAGCCAGATGTTGGCGCCGCCGGCGTGCTCCGTCAAGCGATCGGCGAGGTGCAGGTGGCCCGGGCGGCCGATGTAGTCGTAGTACGACCGGTACTCCTTCCAGAACTCAGGGTCGTCCTTGATCTTGTTGAAGCCGTCCTCGAGCTGCGACAGGCAGTCCATGAGCGACTCGGGCACGTACTGGCCGCCGAACTCGCCGAAGCGGTCGGGGATCTTGCCGTGCATCGCGGCGAGCTGGGCGACGAGGTCGCTGTCGCGGCTGCTGGCGTCGCCGGTGACGACGCCGTCCACGTGGACCTCGCCGATGGGCTCCTGGGCGGCGGCCAGGGTCTCGATGACGCCAACCTCGCGCGTCGTCTCGGGGATGCGGCCGCCGAGGTAGCTGCAATAGTCTTTGACGGCCTGGAACTTGTCGCCCTCGGCCGTGCGCAGCGTCGTGATGATCTGGCTGCCTACGACGACGCCGTCGGCGACCTGGGACACGCTCTGGAAGTGCTCCCTGGTCGACACGCCGAAGCCGACGGCCGCGGGCTTGTTGCCGCTGTATTTCTTGACACGCGAGACGAGGTCGGGGAGGTTGGCGTTGATGGTGCCGAGGGCGCCAGTGACGCCCTGGCGGGAGACGACGTAGATGAAGGAGTCGGCGAGCTGGCAGAGAAGTTTCATGCGGGCGTCGGTGGTGGCGGGAGCGATGAGGGGAACGTAGGAGAGACTGTTGCCCGACAAGGAGAACCAATTAGCATATGTTTCGTGACAATAGGATAATAGGGTCAGTGAGAACATACGCTGCGCTGCCGCAGAGTTTCCTGAAGGTGACGGCCTCCTCAGGCGGCAGGTCGACCAGGATGAAGCCGTTGACGCCGGCCTCCTTGCAGTCTTGCATGAGCTTCTCCTCTCCGTATGCGCGCATGGGGTTGTAGTAGCCCATGAGCAGGACCGGGGCCCGGAGACCTTGTTTCCGCGCATCGCGGATCATCTGGAGGGTCGTGGCGATGGTGACGCCATTCTCTAGGGCGATCTAGCAGACGAGAAGAGAAAACTTGTTAGCCTGGTCTGCACGATAGGGCAGGTTGCGAGTATCGGCATACCGTGTTGGCGGTCTGGATGGTCGGACCGTCCGCAATAGGGTCGGTGAAGGGTACACCGAGCTCGATGATGTCTGTTTCAGCAATGCTTAGCAAAGGGCCTCTCCGATCCCGGCAACGAGACCCAACCTACCGGCGCCGCCCTGCTCCATGGCCAACATGATGCCGACCGTATCCTCGGCCTTGGGGTAGCCAGCCGTGACATAGGTGACGAGAGCTGACTGTTGCGACAAATACGTGGTTAGCAATGCCATGCCTTCCCAGAATCATCCGTCGCCACCATAATGGCGGGCAGAAAGACGAAAGAGTTCACATACCCGCTTCTCGGCCTTGCACTGCTGGAACGTCTTCTTGAGAGCCTCCATGGTGAAGTCTGGGGTATCAATTGAAGACTCGAGGGGTTGCAATGGAATATCGAACAGCCAGAGAAGGCAGGCCAGGAGGAACAGAGGTTGCGAAGCAGCAGTTATATACCCGGCGTCGATTGTGCTCTTGGTCGTGAGTCAACACAATTTTTGGGGGAAACTGTTCCGACCCCACGGAATACGGAATGGAATCATCGACGTCTGCTGCGGGCGCTGCCCCTCCGCCACTCTACCGTGTGGCCGATAAAGACTCTGATAGCCCCAAATGTGGAGCCGCCCACCTCCCCAGATTGAAAGCATTTGGTGATTTATCACCAAATCGAGGTCTAATGCAATCTGTGCGGCTCAATGAGAGCGTCTGCCGGGCTGGGGGCGCTAGCACGGACCAATCCATTTGGTGATAAATCACCAAATCCGCTGCTAACACAATCCCTCTTAGCGCCGTATTTGGTGATTTATCACCAAACCCTTTCTGTCAGAAGGGGCTGGTCCACTAAGGACAACCCCAGGGCAAATTTAGTATGTGGAGCTGTCTCTGCCCAACCACACCGCCCTTTAGGGCCACTCTAAAGGGCCGGCGGCCCCCCTGGCAGCCTTCCCCTTTTCTCCCTTAGAATTAGACACCTTAATGAATAGAATTTAATTGATCTAACCTTTAGTTGATAGTTATAAGTTTGATTAATATCTGATTGAGTAGATTAGAGTAGGTCTATCTGTTTAGAGTAATTATTATAAGATTTAGACTATAGAGTTATAGATTCCTATAGCTAAATTTAGTAAGAAGTGGCTAGAACCCTTTAAAATATAATAATAATCTAATTAATCTTCTACTTAAGCTAGAGTATTACTTAATTAATCTTTTTAATTATTTAACTATAATATTATAGCTAAGAAGGATTTAGATAATAACTAGATAGTAATTCTTACTAATAAAGTAGACTAGAATATATAGTATTTATATATCTATCTTAAAGCTATAGATAATAAAATCTAAAAGTATATTAATCTAGATAGAGATTAGACTTTAGAGTCTTTTAGAGATTATCTAAGATCTCTTTTTATTCTCTTAATAATACTTTAAGAGGAATAACTAATAATAATATATCTAGAGTTTAAGATAAGAAAGGACTTTTTTAATATAAAGTTAGATAAATAAAAGATTCTAAATATAGTATATAAGAAGAAGAATAAAAAGCTAATTAAGATAAATAAGTTTATCTATTAAATAACTAAGTAGTATATAGCTCTATTTAATAAGTTATTAGAAGAATAATAATAAGTGATTATATAGATCTCTAATAGAATAGAAGTAATTAAGTAATTACTAAGAGTTAGATTAATATAGGTAAGACTAATAGTATTAAAGAAATATCTTAAGTTATTAGGCTTTAAAATAAGAGTATAAGCTTAAGCTTAATACTAATAAGTTAGATAACTATCTAGATCTACTAGTCTATTAGTATAGATTAAATAGTAGAAATAGATCTTATAATATATTAAGAATATTAATATTAGTAATATTTAAGATAATTAACCTATAGAGGACTTTCTTATTACTATTAATAGCATTAATAAAGTTAGTAGTATCTTTATCTAAACCTATATAAACACTCTTAATTAAAAAGAGTTGATTCTAGATAGCTATATACTTACTTACTAGCTTTAATAATAACTTATAATAATAGTAATAGTTAAGAGATTAGCTAAGAGATTATTTAATATAGTAATAAAGCCTATCTAAAGATTAATAGAGTAATTAATACTTTAAGATAAGACTTCTAATAATAAGAGACCTACCTACTCTTATAGAATAAAGTATAATAAGAACCAGTATTAGGCCCTCTATCTAGAGAAGAAGCCAGCCTATATACTACCCTTTATCTAGAGAAAGCTAGAAAGAATATTACAGAAGATTATAGAGATAGATTAGCTATAGAAGTAATATTAGAACTTAATTAAAGTGATTAAGAAGTTGCTAGTAAAGCTATTACTAGCTGATTAGAGATCTAATAAGGCTAGATAAATTAGAAGTGCCTATATCTAGATAATTTTAGTTAAGAAGACCTCTTAGAGAGTCTTCTTAAATATTATAATAAGCTTCTTTATTACTATAGCATACCTATTAAAGGACAACTTTATCTATAATACTAATACTATCTATTATATTATTAACTTAAAGGAGAAGCTTATTAAGAGTATATATTAATTAGTAACTAGTATTATTAATATAGGTAATACTATAATACTATATTATAGTATATATTACAAAATCAACTAATATTACTACAGAATACTGCTCTAAGAGTGGTCAGTATAATAAGATAGGCAGAAACATATAGACTATTAGATCATTCTAGAGTATAGTGATCTATTATAAGGGATTGTGATAGATCATACTGTAATCTAGGTATAGATCACTGTTAGACTTACTAAGGATCACTCTATGATCTATTATAATCTATTATCTATATATATAGATATATGCCTACCTTTAGATACCTACTCTAAATAGCTCTCTAATATTTAAAGTATCTTATTTAATAAAGTACCTTTAAGTAAAGCTATCTTAGCTATAATTAACTACTAATACTTAGTAACATCTATTACCTACTACTTATATAAACCTATATATCTCTAGTTCTAATAAAGTAGTCATATCTTTTAGAATTAAGGATTGTTATATATTAAATACTCTTATTTAGTAAGTAGACTATACTCTAAGTAATATTTACAGAAACTATATTAGGAAAAGTATCTTCTACTAATACTAGGCCTACCTTTACTATAGAATAAGCATATAATAAAATCCTTTAACTTAGGAACTAAGTCAACAGCCTCTAAGGAAGTCAAGCTATAAAAGGAGGACTGAAGTATAAGAAATCTAGGAAGTTTAGTAGAAAGAAAGAGGACCTCTAAGGATGGCTTATCTAAATAAAGACCTACCTTAAGTATTATTTAGGTGACTATAAGCTTATAGTAGATAAAGTGCTCTTTATAGCAAATTATCTAGAAGAAGAAGTACTTACTTAGTTTAAACTAATCCTATAAGACTATCTAAAGTATGACAGTAAGGATTATAATATAAAAACTATCACTATATTTAATAGAGGGTTTAAGAAGTTTATAGCCAGACTAAAAGAAGTGTTTAGAGACCCTAATAAAGAATAAGCTATAGAAAGACAGCTCTAAAACCTATAATAAACTAGATTAGTAACCTAATATTTAATAAAGTTCTAATAAGTAATAAGTTACCTAGAATAGGATGTAGAACTACTTATAGTAGCCTTCTATAATAGACTAAAGGATGCTATAAAAGATAAACTTACTAAGATAGAAAGGCCTAGAGACTTTATAAGTTATATAGCACTTACTATAAGAATTAATAACTAGCTCTAGAAAAGATATAGTAAAAAGAAAAACTAATAACTACTATAAAGAATAGTATACACCCTAAACTAGAGAAGAAAGGTCTATTAATAAAAAGAAACTATTACTTAGAGGAGTATTTAATATATTAGACTAATAGAACTTAATACTATAAAATATAATAATAATAAGATATACTATAACTATAGTAAGAAGAGATATTTTACCTATAACTACTAATAGAGAAAGTAAGAAAGAATACCTAAGCTAATATAATAAGTAAATATAGCTTAAAGAAATATATATAATAGTAAGTATTAGACTATATATTATAATAATTCCTATCTAGTATACCTATAAGATAAAGAAATCTTAGGATGGTTTCTAAAGATTACTAGGTAGCTAAGGGTTATTATAGTTAGAGAATGATATATACTTAGTGCTTAGAAGTAGAAGCCTACTCTACTAGAAATAGTATAAGTAGGCTTAGAAGATAACTTAGATAGTAGAAATAAATTCCTTCTAAGTTATAATAACTATTTAGTAACTATAGAAGATAATAGTAAGTAAATATAAGTATAGCTTAAAGCATAAGAAGAAAGAGAAGAAAACCTATTTACCCTAATCCTAAAGAGTAAAGAGGAAAAAAATAAGCAACTTATAACTATCTTATAATAACTAATATTAATAGGAAAATAGATAGTCATCATACTTCTTAGAATAACCCTCTAATAAGTAGTAATAAGGAAGAGAAAAGAAACTATATAAGAACAGAAAGACCTATAACTATACTATTAAAATAAGTAGTACTAAGAGGTCTTATAGGCTATCTATATATTTAATAAGTATTTAAGGCATCTAATAAAGAAGTTGAAGTATTAATTTATACCTTAATAATAGAAAGAGCATCTATTATATACTTATCTAGAGGAAGATTTAGAGTATTAGAAGATCTACCACTAGAATATAATATAAGGGTATGCCACTTTATAAATAAGAGGCGACTACTCTATTAACTATATCCTAGAATAACTAATAAGTAGTTATATTATAATAATATATAAGATCTACTATTTAGAAAAACTAGAATTATAATATTAACAATAAGAAGAATAAGAAGAAATCAGGAAGAAGAGAGTATACCTTTAATATAATCTAATATAGAAATAAATATAAAGGGTAAGAGAGGGTGCCTCTACTACCCTAATATCTAGCTTAGATGAATTATTAGAGAATAAGCCTATTCTAGACCCTAAAGTCTTAGAAAAAAGAATATAAAGAATCTAGCTTATAATAGAACAAGCTAAGAAGGAAGCTGACTAAAACCTATAGGTCAGCCTCAACTTAGCCTATAAGCAATAGTATAAAGCGCTAGTATAATAGATAAGACACTACAACTAAGTGCTTAAAGCTACTATACTTACCTTAGAAGAATAATTAAATATAGGACAACTAGTAAGATATATAGAGTATGTAAAATAACTCTATAAAGAAGCTATTAGTCAATCAGTACTAAAAAACAATAAGTATTATTATTAGAAAGTTAAATGAATAATAGAAAGGCAAAAGATCTATAAGTAATCTTTAACCTATTACTATTTATAGTGAAAATATAGCTTAGAGGATATAAGACTACTATACTAATAGATAGCAGAGCTTAGAAAAACTTTATATTACTATAGATAGTAAATAAACTTAATATACTATAGGCTTATAAGAAAGATCCTTATAAATTATATATAGTAGAAGAGAAATCAGTTTAGTATAATAGAGGAATTATTAACTAAGAGATATTATAAATCTCTATTATAATCAACTCTAAGAAAATATCAATTACTTTAAATATTACTAATATAATAGGATATAATATAATATTAGGACTACTATAGCTATAGAAGTATAATCCT
The DNA here is from genome assembly GCF_004353045.1 of Thyridium curvatum. Classification (NCBI taxonomy): domain Eukaryota; kingdom Fungi; phylum Ascomycota; class Sordariomycetes; order Thyridiales; family Thyridiaceae; genus Thyridium; species Thyridium curvatum. The sequence continues at coordinate 127,495 of NW_022156840.1, read as the reverse complement.
ACTATTAATTAGTTTATTAACCAGCTAATCTAGATAATAAGATCTAATTAGAAATAATTAGAGAAGAACTCAGCCTCTATAGCTTTTTAAAAATAGAATATATATAAGTTATATACCTATAGAGTATTATTATATCTAAAGAAGGATATATTTAAAGAGATTATAATAATATTAGAAGAGTACTATTAGTATAACAAACTATTCTAGAAGGAATTAGAAATAGAACTACTGTTATATTCATACTATAACTATAAGATATCTCTTAAATTAGGGATATAGTTGAAATTTTAGAAAATCTATAAACTAAATAAATTATAGCTAAGTAAGCTAAAAAAGTATCTTAAGAAGAATCTTAGAAAGAGATATATTTAACTATTATAATTATTAATAGAATATCCTATCCTCTAGATATCTAAGAAGAATAATAAATAGAGAATGTATATTAACTATTAATAACTTAATAATATTATAATTAAGAATAGGTATCTATTATTATTAATTACTAAACTCTATAATAGGTTATATAGTGCTAATTAGTTTATTATATTAAATCTATTAAATACCTATAATCTTATATATATTAAGAAGAGAGATAAGTAGAAAACAGCCTTTTATACCTATCTAAGATATTATAAGTATCTTATAATACTCTTTAGCCTTATAAATATACCTATCTTATTCTAAAATATAATTAATAATATATTATAGAAGTATCTAGATAACTTTATAATTATCTATCTTAATAATATTCTAATCTACTCTAAAACCCTAGAGTAGTATTAGAAGTATATCTACTAGGTACTATAAGCTCTATAGAATATAAATCTATTAATCAACCTAAATAAGAGTTAGTTTTATATTTAGAAGGTGGTTTATCTTAGATATTTAATTAAACTTAGATAAGTCTAAATAGACCTAATAAAACTAAAGGCAGTTAAGGACTAGTCTGTACTAATAAATATCAAGAAAGTATAATCTTTTCTTAGATTTACTAATTATTATTAGAGGTATCTAAAGGGTTATAGAGGGCTAATAATCCTCTTAACTAATCTTATAAAGAAAGATACTAAGTTTAAATAGATATCTAAGTACTAGACAGTATTTAATTAAGTTAAAAGAAATATACTTAAGGAACTAGTTATATAAATAGTCGACCCTAATCAACTATATAAGCTAGAAATAGATATATCTAACTATACCCTTAGAGGACAACTTAGACAGTATGATAATAATAAAAAGCTCTATCTAGTAGTATACTTCTTAAAGAAACTATATAGATTAGAACTTAACTACTAAATCTATAATAAGGAACTTATAATAATTATTAAGTATTTTAAAGAATAGAGACTATACTTAAGTAACATATAACACTTAATTATAATATTTACTAATTATAAGAATTTAATATACTTTATTATATTAAAAGAACTTAATAAAAGATAGATATAATAGACTGAATTCCTTTTAGAATTTAACTTTAAAATTATATACTATAAAGAATCTAAAAATAGTAGAGTAGATATACTTAGCTAAAGGCTAGACTATAAATAGAAGATACCTATAGAAATATAAGCTATCCTATAGATATAAACTAATAGAAGTATAAAAGATATTCCTTAATAGATTATACTTACTAAACTTATTATACTACTAGATATAATAAGAGAATAAGAAATCTATTAACAGTATAATAATAATTCTTATATTAAGAAAAAACCATCTAAAGGATTACTAATTAGATATAATAGATAATTATACCTACCTCTAACCTTAAGAGAGAAATATATATAAGAAATATATAAGGCTAAAGCTTATAGGTATAAAGAAATCATATAGACTAAGATAAGAGTCTAAGAAATATATAACTTCTCTAGACTTAATAAGATAGTCAGAAAGATGTAGAAATCATACTATAAATATAATAGTAATAAGATATTAAGATATCTATCTTATAGGGAACTACAACCTATCCTTATATCAGAATAATCCTAGTATTTAATAGCTATAGAATTTATTATTAAACTACTAAAGTCTAAAGACCTAACTACTAAAATAGAGTATAATAGTATTTTAGTAATATTAAAGTAACTTACTAAGTATATATATTTCCTTCTGTTTAATAAGTTATATATAGTAGAATAACTTATATTTATATTCCTATAAATAGTAATAGCTAATTATAGGATACTATATAAGATTATTATAGATTAAGAACTAATATATATATTAAAATTCTATATATTCTTAATAGGATAACTTAAAGCTAATAAGAAACTATCTATAGCCTATTACCTATAAACTAATAGATAGACAGAATATTTAAATTAGGTATTAGAAGTATATCTATATAACTATATTAACTATAATCAAGATAATTAGATAGAGCTATTACTACTTATATAGTTTATATATAATAATACCTCTACTAAAATAATAAAGGTTTTATTATTCTTTACTAACTATAGCTAAAACCTAAAAGCATATTAATAACTATAAGATAAGATTAATATAGAATCTACTATTCTTAAGATAGAATATCTTAAGAAGCTATATATATCCTTAAAAATAGAACTTAAGTTTATCTAAGAATAAGTCTGCTATTACTATAATAGAAAAAGGATAAAGAGACTATCCTTCTTAAAGAAAGATATAGTCTACCTACTATAGAAAAACATTACTATAAAGTAATTTAATAATAAATTAGACTATAAGAAACTAGGATCCTTTAAAATTAAATAAAGAATTTTAATATCTAACTATAGGTTATTATTATTAAAGATAATATAAATTTATCTAATTTTTTATATTTCTCTATTAGAACCAGTCTCTCTAGAAGTATAGTTAAAGAAATCAGTAGAAGTAGAAGTAGAAGAAGAAGAGTATAAAGTTAAATAAATACTTAAGTAGAGAATATTAGATAGAAAGTACCTAGTTAAGTAGGAAGGCTATAATACTATAGAGAACATCTAGAAACCTATTAGAAACCTAATATATTACTAATAGAAGCTTTAATAGTTTTACTAGTAAAGTCAAGACTAGTCAGTAACTAATCACCACCTAAACTAATAGTACCCTAGTTAATTATATTAAAACCACCACTAAACTACACCTCTAGTACTATATTAGACTCTTAACATTCTACTTTATCTAAAGTATCTAGATCTTTTAAATCTTAATAGACTATCTCTTTTCTATAACTTATTAAGGACTCTTTCTGTATATAAAGTTATATTAAATAGACTAGCTTCTTATTAAGTAAGTGCTATACTTCTAATAACTTAGCTTTAGTAGTTTTCTCTATAGCCTTAAGGTACTGTTTTTCTAAAAGAAGCTAGGAAGCTAAGAGAAAGGATTAGTATAAATAAGAAAAAGATAAACCACCTTAGACAGCTTACTAGAGGGATTTAAAGGCATGTTATTATAGGACTAATTATAATAAATATAATAATTATATTATAAATTCCCTTCTATTATAATATACTTCAACTTATAATAGGCATAAAAAGAATACTCTTTTACTTCTATACTATATGATTTAATTAAAGCAACTAGAGACACATACTAAATTGTTTTCTTAGACTTCTACTTCTTAATATAGCCTAAGGATATATTATTAGAAGGATATTAGAAGAATTAAGAGGAGAGTTTGACACCTATAGTAGAAGTTCTAGTTCTAGGTAAATAGATCTTAAGAACAGCCTTAGATCATCAGGACATCAATCTAGAAGGAGGATATTATATCATAGAATCAACCGATATTACTGTAGGACACTGCCTTAAGGGCGGTCAGCATAATAAGATAGACAGAAACACATAGACTGTTAGATCACCCTAGAGTATGATGATCTATTATAAGGGATTATAATAGATCATACTATAATCTAGGTATAGATCACTATTAGACTTACTAAGGATCACTCTATAATCTATTATAATCTATTGTCTATATATATAGATATATGCCTACCCTTAGATACCTACTCTAGATAGCTCTTTAGTATTTAAAGTATTTTATTTAATAAAGTACCTTTAAGTAAAGCTATCTTAGCTATGATTAACCACCAGTACTTAGCAGTGCCTATCATCTACTGCTTATATAAACCTATATACCTCTGGTCCTAATAAAGTAGTTATATCTCTTAGGATTAAGGATCGTTATAGTATAGAAGAAGTGATAATAGAGGTTAATATCTCTATTAGCCTAGCTCTCTTTAAGCTAAAGAATATTATTATTACTAAAGACTTCTATATTAATCTAGTCTTCTATAGAGTAATAAGAGAGGCAGGATACTAATAGAATAATAATAACTATAGTATCACTAAGAGTTCTATATCAGAACTAATAGTCTTTTTAACTAAATAAATTAAAGGCTATACTATAATAGACTTTTATTAAAGTTAAGAATAGGCTAATAAATAGTAATTAGATAAAGCTATTAATATAGTCTTATTATAAAAGCCTAGCCTAGAAAGCAAGATAAGATATAATACCTAGTACAGAAGAATAAGACATCTTAATAATAAAGCCCTAGGCTACTTATCTACTAATATTAAAGGAGTTACAATTGCTAGTAAGTCTAATCAGCCTTACTAAGTATATATTAAAGCTAAGATAAAACAATAAGTCTTAAGAAGGCTAAGTAGTCGACTAGTAGAATACCTATTTAGTTAAATCCACCTAGACCTCTTTATAATACTAAACTATCTTAATGGTTTAACAGTAGCCCTAATCATTAAAGATGAATTCTCAGGCTTAAAAGTCACATACCCTCTACTAGACAAGAAGAAGTACACTCTTCTTAAAACTCTTTATAATTACTACAGTCTAGTAGACTGGTAATAGGGTCTCTAGATCTAATAAGATTATAGTAATAATAAACCAGCTCTTAATACTAATACTATTAAGAAGTAGAAATAACATAAAGAAATTATATAGAAACTATTACTAATATATATATATCAACCTAATAGCTATACTAAGTAATCTAGAGAGGTAATATAAATAAAGGCTAATATAATACTATTTAATACTAGTCTATCAACTAATCTAGCTAGTAAGACCTATAAAGTAGCAACCTACCTTTATAATAGATATAATGATTCTTAATCCTAAGAGGTAAGACTACTTTATAGAACTAGAGGTATATAGGTTTATATAAGTAGTAAGTGATAGGCACTGCTAAGCAATAGTAGTTGACTTGATTGTAACTAAGATAGCTTTACTTAAAGGTACTTTATTAAATAAGATACTTTAAATACTAGAGAGCTATCTAGGGTAGATATCTAAGGATAGATATATGTCTATATATATAGACTACTAGATCATTCTAGATTATTAAGCTAGAGTGATAGATCACTTATAATTAGTAAGGATTACTAATTAAGTATAATTACTTATCTTATCTATTCTACTAGTCCTAACCACCTAGATCACCTACCCTATAGTACTATACCTTAATTTTATAATATAATATCTCTCCTCTAGGTTGACGTCCTAACAACCCTAGCCGCTTCTTAAGACCCCTATTATTAGGTTCTAACTTCTATTATAGGTGCTAAACTCTCCTCTTAATTCTTCCTACACCCTTCTAATAATCATGTCTTTAGGCTGTATTAAGAAATAGAAATCTTAGCTATCATACAACCATAATGCTTTATTAAATAAAATCCTCTAAGACGGTTTTAAAGTGATGCTATACTTATACTACTTTAACTACAACTTAGTCTATAAGATAATTAAAAGAATAAAAAGATGCTAAATATATATAGGTTTAGGTTGATTGTATAATAGGATAGGTATTCTTATAGATATCTATATATATTATTGCCCTATTAACTAAGAAGATAGTATGCTAACTATAAAGTATTCTATATAACTACTAAAGCTAAGTAATTAGAGCAAGAGGAGATAGATAAGGAAGAAAAATTCCTAGAACTCTAGAAATAGATTAATAAGATGTCTGCTTGCTTAATTTATTTATGTAAATAACATCATTCTCTCTATAAGAAGGGGGTATAGATAGTACAGTATGGTTTATAAAATTTAGATAAGCTAGAGGAAATAAAGTAAAAGGAGTCTGAAGCTGCTATATAGAAGTCTTCTGCAGTTCTAGAGGTATAGGCTAATAGTAGTTTTAATATAATCAACTAGAGTACTATTAGTTTAGGTAGTGGTTAGTTACTAACTAGTCTTAATTTTATTAGTAGAATTATTAAAGCTTCTATTAGTAATATATTAGGTTTCTAATAGGTTTCTAGGTGTTTTCTATAATATTATAGCCTTTCTACTTAACTAGGTACTTACTGTCTAATACCTACTATTCTAGTATTTATTTAACTTCATACTCTTCTTCTTCTACTTCTACTTCTATTAGTTCCTCTAGCCATACTTCTAGAGAGGCTGGTTCTAGTAGGAAAATATAAAAAATTAGATGAATTTATATTATCTTTAGTAATAATAGCCTGTAGTTAGATATTAAAATTTTCTATTTAATTTTAAAGAGTTCTAGTTTCTTATAGTCTAATTTATTATTAGATTACTTTATAGTAATATAGGTAGATTATATCTCTCTTTAAGAAGGATGATCCCTTTATCCTTTTTTTATTATAATAGTAATAGACTTATTCTTAGATAAACTTAAGCTCTATTTTTAAGGATATATATAGTTTCTTAAGATATTCTGCCTTAAGAATTATAGATTTTATATTAATCTTATCTTATAGTTATCAGTATACTTTTAGATTTTAGTTATAGTTAGTAAAGAATAATAAAACCTTTATTATTTTAGTAGGGATATTATTATATATAAACTATATAAGTAGTAATAGCTCTATCTAATTATTTTAATTATAGTTAATATAATTATATAGATATACTTCTAATATCTAATTTAATCATTTTATCTATCTATTAGTTTATAGGTAATAGGCTATAGACAGTTTTTTATTAGCTTTAAGTTATTCTATTAAGAATATATAGAATTTTAATATATATATTAGTCCTTAATCTATAATAATCTTATATAGTATTCTATAATTAGCCATTATTATTTATAGGAATATAAATATAAGTTGTTCTACTATATATAACTTATTAAATAGAAGGAAATATATATACTTAGTAAGTTACTCTAATATTACTAAAATACTATTATACTCTATTCCTATAGTTAGATCTTTAAACTTTAATAGTTTAATAATAAAGTCTATAGCCACTAAATACTAAGATTATTCTAGGATAGGAATAGGCTATAGTTTTCTATAAAGTAGATATCTTAATATCTTATTACTATTATATTTATAGTATGATTTCTATACCTTTCTGACTATCCTATTAAGTCTAGAGAAGTCATATATTTCTTAGACTCTTATCTTAATCTATATAATTTCTTTATACCTATAAGCTTTAGCCTTATGTATTTCTTATATATATTTCTCTCTTAAGGTTAAAGATAGATATAATTATCTATTATATCTAATTAGTGATCTCTTAGGTAGTTTTTCCTTAATATAAAGATTATTATTATAATACTAATAGATTTCTTATTCTTTTATTATATCTAGTGATATAATAAGTTTAATAAATATAATCTATTAAGAAATATCTCCTATACTTCTATTAGTTTATATCTATAGGATGACTTATATTTCTATAGGTATCTTCTGTTTATAGTCTAGTCTTTAACTAAGTATATCTACTCTATTATTTTTAGATCCTTTATAGTATATAATTTTAAAGTTAAATTCTAAGAGGAATTCAGCCTATTATATCTATCTTTTATTAAGTTCTTTTAATATAGTAAAGTATATTAAATTCTTATAGTCAGTAAATATTATAATAGGATGTTATATATTACTTAGGTATAGTCTCTATTCTTTAAAACACTTAATAATTACTATAAGCTTCTTATTATAGATCTAATAATTAAGTTCTAGTCTATATAGTTTCTTTAAGAAGTATACTACTAGATAGAGCTTTCTATTATTATTATACTATTTAAGTTATCCTCCTAGGATGTAGTTAGATATATTAGTTTCTAATTTATATAGTTAGTCTAGGTCGGCTATTTATATAACTAATTCTTTAAGTATATTCTTTTTAACCTAATTAAAAGCTGCTTAGCACTTAGATATCTATTTAAACTTAATATCTTTCTTTATAAGATTGGTTAAGAGGATTATCAACCCTCTATAACCCTTTAGATACCTCTAGTAATAATTAGTAAATCTAAGGAAAGATTATACTTTCTTAATATTTATTAATATAGGCTAGTCCTTAACTGCCTTTAGTTTCACTAGGTCTATTTAGACTTATTTAGATTTAATTAAGTATCTAAGGTAAACCACCTCCTAGATATAAAACTGACTCTTATCTAGATTAACTAATAGATTTACATCCTATAGGGCTTATAGCATCTAGTAGATATACTTCTAATACTGCTCTAGGGTTTTAGAGTAGATTAGGATATTATTAAGATAGATAATAATAAAGTTATTTAAGTACTTCTATAATATATTATTAATTATATTTTAGAATAAGACAGGTATATTTATAAGACTAAAGAGTATTATAAGATACTTATAATATCCTAAATAGGTATAAAAGGCTGTTTTCTACTTATCTCTCTTCTTAATATATATAAGGTTATAGGCACCTAGTAGATCTAGTATAATAAACTAATTAATACTATATAACCTATTATAGAGTTTAGTAATTAATAGTAATAGATATCTATTCTTAATTATAATATTATTAAGTTATTAATAGTTAATATATATTCTTTATTTACTATTCTTTTTAGATATCTAAAGAATAGGATATCCTACTAGTAATTATAATAGTTAAATATATCTCTTTCTAAGATTCTTCTTAAGGTACTTCTTTAGCTTACTTAGCTGTAATTCATTTAGTCTATAGATTTTCTAAAATTTTAGCTATATCTCTAGTTTAAGAGGTATCTTATAGTTATAGTATAAATATAGTGGTAATCCTATCTCTAGTTCTTTTTAGAATAGTTTATTATACTAGTAATATTCTTTTAGTATTATTATAATCTCTCTAGATATATCCTATTTTAGGTATAATAATACTCTATAGATATATAACTTATATACATCCTATTTCTAAGAAGCTATAGAGGTTAAGTTCTTCTTTAATTATTTCTAACTAGATCTTATTATCTAAATTAACTGGCTAGTAAACCAATTAATAATAGGATTATATTTCTATAGCTATAGTAATCCTAATATTATATTATGTCTTATTATATTAGTAATATCTAAAGTGATTAGTATTTCCTTAGAGTTAACTATAATAGAGATTTATAATATCTCTTAGTTAATAATTCCTCTATTATACTAAACCGATTTTCCTTCTACTATATATAATTTATAAGAGTCTTTCTTATAAGCCTATAGTATATTAAGTTTATTTACTATCTATAATAATATAAAGTTTTTCTAAACTCTACTATCTATTAGTATAGTAATCTTATATCCTCTAAGCTATATTTTCACTATAAATAGTAATAGATTAAAGGTTGCTCTTAGGTTCTTTATCTTTTTACTATTTATTTAGCTTCTTAATAATAGTACTTATTATTTTTTAGTATAGACTGGCTAGTAGCTTCTTTATAGGGTTGCTTTACATACTCTATATATACTAGTTATTTTATCTTTATTTATTCCTCTAGGATGAATATCTTGCTCTAAGTAAGTATTAGGGTATTAGAGGTGCTTTCTCTTACCCTCTATATCTATTACTATACCTAACTATATTAGAGGTATACTTACTCTTTTCTAGCTTCTTCTTATAATTCCTACTATTAATACTATAACTTTAGTTTTCTAAGTCAGTAAATTTTATATATTACTATAATATAATTAATTATTACTCTCTATCTAAGTATATAGTCAACTAGATAGTTAAATCTTATTTATAGGACAGTATACCTCTTTACTATATCTTAGTAGAAAATCTTCTAATACTCTAAATCTTCTTCTAAATATATATATAGTAGGAATTCTTTCTATTATCTAGATATAAATTAGTGCTTTAGCTTCTTTACTAGATATCTTAAGTATTTATTAAATATATATATAGACTATAAAATCTAATTATATTATTTATCTTTATAATATAGTTATAGATCCTCCTAATCTTATACAACCTCTCTTCTTCCTCCTACTATTACTTAATAAGAAGTTATTCCTAGAAGTATAATAACTATCTATTCTCTACTTAGAGCTAGTTATTATTAAGTAGCTATTATTTATCTATATTTCTTATTATTACTTTCTAGTAAAGGAGTAAATAGATTTTCCTCCTAGTCTTCTTTCTCTTTAAGCTATGCCTATATTTACTTATTATTATCTTCTATAGCTATTAAGTATATATCTTTATCCTATATAAATTCAGGTCCTTTATTTAAGTTATCTCTAGATCTAATCCTATTTATTCCTAGTAGAATATCATTCTATTTCTTTAGCCTGAGTAGTTCCTTTCTAGATGACCTTCTTTTTCCTATAGTAATAACTCTTAGCTGTTCTATAGCTTTTAAGAACTATCCTAAGGCCTTCTTACCTTAGATATATACTAGATAAGTATTATTATAATATATTGTCTAATACTTACTGTTATGATTAATCTTCTAAGCTATATTTACTTATTATATAGGCTTAGGTACTTTCTCTTACTTTTTCTATTAGTAGTTATAGGTAAAGTGTCTCTTCTTACTATAGTTATAATAGATCTTATTATCATTCTATTTTATAGTATTAAGTTCTATAGGTTCTATATGCTGTATAGATCTCTAGGCTATAGTGCCTTTTACTTATATTATTTTTCTTTCTTGATTAGAGATCCTTAGGTGATATACCTATTATTACTATCCCTTATATTCTATCTATTACTTATAAAGTTAGTCATCAATCTAGACTGTAATTATAACATACTATATAAATTCCTTAGGTCGGTTTATTTTAGTAAGTTTGTTCTTAACTTCTACCTTTAGCCTAGTATAAAACATAATTATTAGAGGTTTATCTTTCTATTTAAGAGAACTTAAAACCTATTTAAATCTAATAATATAGCTAGATATAGATCCTATCTATTAAAGTATTATTAGCTGTTATTTAGCTATTTATTCTTTATCTAAATCTCTAAAAGCTGTCTTAATAGCTTTCTTAAATATAGTAAAGCCTCCTATAAAGATAGCTTAAGTCTTAAGGTCTCTATTATTCTTTAGATATTCTAAGTAATTCCTCTATATAGGTTTAAACTAGATGAGAGCTTCTTCTTTAAGCTAAGTTATTGTAAAGAGTATCTAATTATCTAGGTATAGAAAGTTAGGTTTATACTTTATAAGATATCCTCTATATTAAGTAAGAAATCCTTAGAGACCTTTCTTACTTCCTCTATATATTAGTAGAACTTTATACTTTATACTCTAGGTACCTTCTGCCTATAAGGCCTGTATTAAAGCGGAAAGTTATTAGATTTTAGTACTAGCTTGTTCTATTATAAATAAGGATATGTTATTAGTAGATTAAGATTCTAATATAGTTTCTATAAGTATTGTTTAGGGTATGGTCTACTAACTAAATAAGAGTATTTAATATATAACAATCCTTAATCCTAAGAGGTAAGACTACTTTATAGGACTAGAGGTATGTAGGTTTATATAAGCAGTAAGTAATAGGTGCTGCTAAGTAATAGTAATTGACTTAATTATAGCTAAGATAGCTTTACTTAAAGGTACTTTATTAAATGAGATACTTTGAATACTAGAGAGCTATCTAGGGTAGGTATCTAAGGGTAGATATGTGTCTGTATATATAGACTGCTGGATCATTCTAGATCACTAAGCTAGAGTGATGGATTACTTATAATCAGTAAGAATCACTAATTGAGTGTGATTGCTTATCTTATCTATTCTGCTGGTTCTAACCGTCTAGATCACCTGCCTTATGGTACTATACCTTAATTTTATGACAATAGATCTTCTTATTAAGCTAATAGCTAGAAGTTACTAGAAGAGACTATTAGATAGTAGTATTAGAAGAATAAGTACTAAATCCTAGACAGCTTAAACCAGCTAGATCTTAGCTATATTAAAGAGTATAGTTTAAAGGCATATTACCTTAAAGATAAATACTATAATACTATAATATCAACTAAGGCTAAATATCAATCTTATATTAAGATTAAATATCTTATTAGCTATAAAGATATAAACATTTAGTAGATCTAGATCCCTAAAAAGAGGAAGGTTGTCCTATTAAGGGATATAACCTTTAAAGAAGGGTTCTTCTTTAAAAAGAAGAATTATAATAGATCTAGAGAGAGATTAGCTATATTTATACTATTAGTAGAGGTCTATAAGCTACTAAAATTAGTAGAGAGAGAGCTAGAGCCTAAAGAGACTAACAATAAGATCACCAGCCTCTCTAGTCTAATAGATAGACTGTTTAAAGCTACTAGAGAGAGAGATTAGTTCTAATAGGCTAAAGCAATTAAAAAGGCTGGTCTAATATAAGAGAGGCTTAAAGAGATTATTATTACCTATCTAACTTCTTACTAAAATAAAGAGCCGGTCTAAGAACTAGTTATAATAGGACTAATAGAGGGCTTGACCTCTAGTTTAATAACTCTAGAAACTTTATTAGAGGGAGAGAATAGTATTCTAAAGATGTTAGAAAATTTTCAGAAAGATTTCTTAAGTTCTATACTAATTAGGCAATTAGCTTAAAATTATAAGCTAATAGACTATATATAGTAGTTAAGAGAGTAAGAGAAGCTCTTTAGAAGGTAATAGTAAGTAGTTAATAGGATGATTCTAAGAAACTACTATAGTATTAATATAGTCTATACTAGCTTCTAAGCTAAAGTAATCCCTATTAAATAAGAGCCTTAATAGCTATTTTAACTATACTAAAATAACCTACTACTAGAGCTAAGAAATATTAAGAAGGCTATTAATAGTCTTTATAGCTAATACTGGCTTAAGGCTATATAGAAGGAGATTAAGAATATTTAAGATAATAGAATGTTAGAGATTATAGACTATTATAAAGCTAAAAGCTAGATAATTATATTATTAAAGTAGGTATTTACCTATAAGTTTAATAGTAAAGGGTATATTAAGAGATTTAAGACTAGGATCTATATTTAAGAAGACTAATAGCTATTAAACAATCAGAATATCTATATTACTATATTAATAGAAAGGTCTTTTTAAATTCTTATAGCTACTACTATAAGATTTAGGCTTAAGATAAAGCAGTTAGATATAATCAATATCTTTATTAATATCTATCTTAATAAGAAGATATTTATAGAACTTATATTATACTTTAAATAAACCAGTAAGATCACTTATTTAATCAGAGTACTATACAGCCTATAGATATTATTACTACTATAGTAGAAGCTTCTCTTAATAGTCCTTATTAAAATAGAATTCATCTAATTAACTAAAGAGCTATACCTCTTCTATAATAACTTCATTCTAGTATTCTTCTATATTAATAATATTATCTATCTCTATTATAAGAAGGATAAAGCTAAAGAAGAGGCCTTTAAAGAGATCTTAACCTACTAATTTAAAATAAAAGACCTAGAGGATATTAAGTAGTTCTTAGAAATAAGAGTTATTTAAAGTGCTAATTAGAACTAGATCTAGATCTTATAAGAAGATAAGATTACTAATCTTACTATTAGATATAAGCTTAATAATATAGCTAGAGGGCTAGCTACTCTTATATTAGTTAAAGAGATTATAAAGCTAGATAAGTAAGTAATCTTATTAGAGATTTATATCTATTAATAAAAGATAGGATCTCTAATCTATCTTAATATTATTATAAGGCTAGATATTATTAAAGTAGTTACTAGTCTTACCTACTTTCTTATAAACCCTCTATTTAAAGTAATAAAGAAGATAGATAGAGTTATCTACTATCTTCTAAGAATAAAGAAGCTAGATATTCTATTTAATAGAAATAATCTAGATCTCTTACTTAAAGTCTATACTAATACTTTATTTAAAGATAATCTAAAGAACTAGAAGTTCTTTTAAGGATATCTTATAATATTATTTAAAAGTATTATTAATTAGAAAGCAGTTAAGTAAAATATTATTACTATCTTATTTACTAAAGTAGAGTTACTTATTCTTATAAGCTCTCTTTAAGAGACTATTACTATTATATAGTTCTTTAAGAAGATAATATTATAACTACTAGGCTAGTTTATTATCTACTATAATAATTATTAAACTATTTATCTAGTTAAAAGTAAGAACCTATAGCTTAAGATAGCTTTAAGATATATTAATATCTATTACTATTAGATCTAGTAAGAGGTTTAAAAGAAAATAGTAGAGATAGAATATCTAATTACTAATTAAATACTAGTTAATAGGCTAATTAAGATTCTTTTAATTAATAAGTATTAAAAGTTTATTAAGTAGTTAGATCTTTACTTCTATCTTATTACTATCTTAAAGGATAATTAGAATTAGTAAAAAGACTAGTAGTCTCTAGTTATACTAAATAAAAAACAATAAACTTCTTAAACCTAAAGATATTAAGAACTTTATTAAAGAATTTAATTAGAAGTTAAATCTAGGCCTTCTACTAAAAAAGATAGGTATTCTACTACTAAATTACTAGAACTACTTATAGAAAGTACTATACTATTATTTTCTATATATCTCTTTCTATTATTATTTAAGAGAAGGATAAAAAGATTAATATCCTCTATAGAGATTAAACCTATAGAATCTTCTAGTCTAATTAATCTAAATAAGAAGCTAATAAACCTAAGAAACATCCTAGCTAAGACTTAGCCTAAGTTTATAAAGATATAGTAAGCTAATATTTTTATTAATTAAATAGATCTAACTAAGATTTAAACCTAAGTCTTCTATCTTAAAAGATAGATATTATAACTACTAGACTATTAGATTAGTTATTAGAAAGAGTAGGAGTTATTTAAAGCTATATAGAATATACTAAAATATATAAGAAAGATATAAGAGTCAATAATAAGAAGGGATAGTCTTTATAGAACCTCCTATCTAGTATATATTTATACTAATATCTAATATATAGTTAAAAAGACTAGAAGTAACTAATTAGTCTTTAATATTAAATAAAATTATTAATTTCCTATTTAGGATATAGAAATAGCTTTAGATCTCCTAGAATCTCAGATTCTAGAGATCTAAGAAGGTGTATCAGAAGGGGCTAGTCCACTAAGGATAACCCTAGGGTAAATTTAGTATGTAGAGCTGTCTCTGCCTAACCACACCGCCCTTTAGGGCCACCCTAAAGGGCCGGCGGCCCCCCTGGCGGCCTTCCCCTTTTCTCCCTTAGAATTAGACACCTCAATGAATAGAATTCGATTGATCCGACCCTTAGTTGACACTTTCCTAAGATGAATTCCTGCCCGTCAGCCGGCCTCCGACATTTCCCATTGTCTTTGGTGATCTTTCACCAAACACTTTCATCATTGAAAAGGCGGTGAGTCAGCTGCGTTGACAGGGACTGGCCTACGTGTCCAATCCGGTCGACTTTTCTTGAACTATGGCATCTCACA
Organism: Thyridium curvatum; assembly: GCF_004353045.1. Lineage (NCBI taxonomy): Eukaryota > Fungi > Ascomycota > Sordariomycetes > Thyridiales > Thyridiaceae > Thyridium > Thyridium curvatum. The sequence continues at coordinate 111,894 of NW_022156840.1, read as the reverse complement.
CGTAGCGTAGAGATTGCAGCACTGGGGAGGCAGGTTCAAATCAATCTGGATTTTTGTATTGTTCTACCATGGTTAGCTGTATTCGTTCTGCCACAGCTAACTAGGTATCTGACTACATCGGATGACGTTGTCGAAAGTAATAAGGGTAATAATAAGACATCTCGCGATGCCGAGTGGTAGCGTAACGCTCATCTAAGGACTGACTCGAAATGAAAAGGTATCGTGGTGATGTTGTCGTTGTAGTCCCTTGTACCTCCTATGCTTCCCTCGCATCATCCAACCCTGGATCAGGAATAGACAACACAGTCTTGGCCAGCGAAGCAGTAGAAGACACAAAGAAACAACGCAAGCAAAAATGCACAAAAGGAGCAGACGAAAACACCCCTTTCCAAGACCAAAACAAAGAAAACGCCCGCCCTCGTCCCGCTCCCTGTCTATGCCAAAAAAGAGAAGAGCAATGCCAAATCGTCCCCCATTACGCAAAGGCGACTGAGAGGTATCAGGTAGCCAGCCCCGAACAACAGGGTCCTCTCAGATCACCTGCCCGCGTCCTCGACGTGCCCGTAGCTGCTCTTGCGCCAGTGGCCGGGGCTCTTGAGCCCCTTGCCGCCGGGCACCGAGTTCTTGCTCCAGTACTCCTGCGCGAACTTCTCGTCGCTCCTCGCCCTCGCCGCCGCCGCCGACGACGAGGACGACGCGCCCGCCACGAGGTCCGAGCTGCCGCTGCTCTCGCCGAACTGCGGGAACCGCGCGTTGTTGCTGTCGTTGTCGGCCGCAGCAGCGCCGCGGGGGCTCATCGGCGGCCGCCCGTCGCCCGTGAGGTAGTACCGCTGCCCGCCCTCGCCGCGCGTCCGGTCGGGCGTCATCATGCCGACCGCGCTGCGGACGACGCCGATCAGGACGACGATGACGTACACGAGCAGCAGGCCCGTCGAGATGAGCGCCTCCTTGACGAGGTTGGCGTGCATGTGGTTGATGACGCGGTCGACGGCGCCCGTGATCTCGTCGGTCGTCACGCTCGACGGGCTCGACAGGAAGGACGTGAGCTGCGAGTCGCCGCTGACGGACTCCTTGGCGCCCATGGAGAAGGTGTCGTTGGGGAAGAGCGGGAAGGACACGTGCGCGTGGTCGTGCACCCACGTCAGGCCCTTCTCGACGGCCTCGACCTTGAGGCCGATGAGGCAGCGGACGACGCCGCGCACCGTGTTCTCGAGCACCGTGCCGCCAAAGACCTTGGTGATGCCGTCATTGATCTCGGTGGTGAACGTGTTGAGCGTGTTGTTGACGGCCGTCGTGGCGTTGGTCACCCACCCGAACAGGTCGTCGTTGACCTCGGTGTTGAACTTGGTGATGACGCCGTTGGCGTCGACGGCCCACTTCATCGAGGCGTCCTCGAGCGTCGTGACGACCGAGCCGGCAAAGTCGCCGACCTGGTTGGCGAGCACGGGTGCCTCCTTCTGGATGCTGCGGAGCAGGATGAACTGGCACAGGCAGGAGAAGAAGCCGGCGATGGCGAGGGAGAGGACAAAGATGGCCGGCAGGGAGGTGCCGTAGGCGACGGCCCAGCGGACCAGCAGCTGGCGCTTGCCCTTGAAGCGTGAAGCAATCTTGATGCCTGCGGTCGCCGTGACGGGTCGCCCGGCAATGTAGACGACGTCCATGGGGTCGTAGCCGTGCTCGGTAAAGACCTTGGCGTGGCGCTGCTGGCGGCGGTACCGCTTGATCTCCCACCACGCCATGACGACGCAGGCGAGGATGGCGAGCACAAGGATGACGACAATGAACGCAATCTTGGCTTTGGCGGCGAGTTTGTACAGGCTCTCGAAGAAGTCGTTGAGCTTGGAGTTGGAGGAGCAGAAAGACAGCGCCTCCTTCTGCGCGACGGGGAAGACCTTCTTGTCGAATGCATATCCGCCGTAGGTGCCATTGACAAGGGTCTTGAGCATGTTGAAGGGAATCGCGATGGCATCCTCGGTCGCCTTCTTGGCCTCGTCGTATGTCGGAATGGTCGAGTTGAGGGTCTTGAGGGTCTTGACGAAGTCGGTGTCGTCGATCTTGATGTTGCGCAGGTCGTTGACACGGCCGCTGATGTCGAGCTTCGGGGGGTCTAGCTTTCCGCCAAAGAGGCCGCTAACGCTGTTGGCAATCTTTCCGAAGGTGTCGTTAATCACATCCTGGACTTTCTTGACATCGTCGTTGAGGCCATTGGTGACGTCGGTGATGACCGCATTCATGGCTTTCGTAGCAGCATCCGCGGCGCCGATGCCAATGTCGAACGTGCCGTGGATGACGGCTCCAGTCAGGCAGACGTAGGTACCGATGTACATCTGGATGACGAACATGATGAGCTGCTCAACGGCAGTGAGGATCATCATGAGGACGGTGACCATGGCGTTGACAGCCGTGGTGATGCCCTCGGCGGCAAGGGAGTTGACGCCGACCGACAGGTAATGAGGCATGGAGGCCATGGCACTACCAATGTCCTCCACCTTGGTACACGCGGACAGCGCCTTGATCTTTGCATCTCCGATGTCATCGTTGAGACCGGCAAGAAGAATGAGGACGCGCACGAGGACGAGGATGAGTAGCACCGTCCATCGGTTGATCCAGATCTGCGAGAGCCTGGCCCGGAGGCCGAGATAGGGCGTGATGCCTCCCGCAGTATCCGGAGGCGGGGGTGCTAGCTGGTTGCGTTTGGCATCTTGCAACTCGAAGGAGTCGTGGTTGAGGGACGCTGGCACGTCCGGGTAGTCGTGAGCCGACTTTTCCTTGGAAGGAAACATCTTGACCTGGTGGTGGTTGTTTTCAGCACAGCTGTATTATGTATTTCGGTTTCTGGGTATCTCGAGAAGTCGTGATAATGAAAAAAAGAGATCAACTCTAGAAGCTGGAGAGCGTTTGCATGGTTGGAAATGTATGTATGTGTATGATGATTACTGAGAGAAGAGAAGGGGAAAGCAACGGAAAACGACCCAAGGCGACAGAGGAAAAAGGGTATGCCAACAGGAGCCAGAGAGAAACAATGAAAAGACTGTCTATCGTGAATGCATGGTTTCAATAGGGAAAAAATGGTGAAGAGTGGTGTCGGGAACAATAGAGTGAAAGGCAGACAATAGGTTGGGTGTGGTGTGGGTGAGTCGCCTCAATAAGAGTCGTGGTGAGTAAAAACGGCTATTGTCACTTACACCGGACAGCCACCGCGCGAAGGCGGTTTCAAGCCTAGCAAAAAGAGGCCAACCCCAGCGGCTGGCTCGTAAGAGTCAATTGAAAATGGGATCCCACTCTGTTTCAGCGTCAAGCGACAAAGCAACGGCGTTGGGTAGTTCTTTGTCGCTTGCCGCCGGTGGCCGTGTGGGCTTGGACACTCTCGACAAACCGTAGCCAGTCGCCCGTTTCTTGGCAGACGGTCCCCTCGCTCACTCTCTTTGACCGTATATGGCGCCGAAAACACGCCCTTTGTCGTAGGGCTATTTTGAGTGAGTGAGAGAAAGCCCTTTACAGGCCTTGTGACTCTTGCGCAAAGGAGCAGGTGACTGCCCTGCTCACAGGCAAAGAGGGTGAGGCCTGTGGTGGTGACTCGCTCCTATCGTGGACTTGCACGCACAGTTCGAACTTGGGGGATGCAGTCGTCGTACAGCAGAGGCCGCACCGCGTGCCCACTAAAGGGAGCGACGTCGACCAAAGATATACGACTCGGCTGGCTTGATCGTGTGTGTTCTACTGGGAATGCAAGGGGACACCTCGGAGCGGCGAGGTGAATGGTGCCCATCTTTTCCAAAGGTTCACCCGCGCGAGGAGGCGAGAACTGGCAGGCATTTATCCATCAAGATAGCGTGCGAAGCGTTCGAGAATGCTTCGCGATGCACTCTGACGACATTGTTGCCAGGGTCGTCAGGCCGCAAATGGCAAAAGAGAGACATGGCGCACCACTAGACAGGACCTCCTCTCTGGTGGCCATGGTGGCTGTGCGGATTAGCCTCAGGGTCCTGCTGCAGGCACATCGTTTAGAGATTTTGAGATGGCCATGTGATTGACCTTTCTGTGCCCGATTCGAGAGAGGCCTGCAGCTGGTCACGGTGGTTTGGGGGAGAAATCGTGGATGACTGGACGAGAGATGCTCTGGCGTGGTCAAAACAAGAACGCGAGACCCAGTTTGCCATGTTGTCAGTGGATGATGGAGACGGTGGGAGGGTCGTTCCGCCAGGGCACCCCGACTCTAGCGTTTTTAGCCTGGCCCAGGGTCCTGGCGCAACGGCCAATAGGCACTGAAAAACGGCCTGCTCCGCTGAATTAGGCCTCCGTCTCGCGCCGCCAGCAGCCAAAAGTTTGCCACCAGTGACGTTCATTTCCATTTCTGGCGATTCATCAAGCCACATCCAAACCGGTTTTTGGGGGTGCAGAACGGTATGCAGGGAAATGGACTTCGTCCCAGCTCGTTGGGGAAAAACTTTGGTTGACCAGTATGACGGATGTGTTCTGTGCAAAAAGGCCCATATGGGATAAGCCAAAGGTTCGTTGCATTTTTCGGGTCCGTATGAACATGTTCCGACATCTTTTGCCCTGCGCGGTCAATCATACGTGAAGGGATGAGGGTTGTCCCAGGTATGGAAAGCTGACTGAAATTGATTGGCTCTGCGGCCCTGACCGTTGCTTGCTGCTGGCCGGTGGTTTGGGCTGGCTCGTCTCAGGCGGCGCAACACCTTAAATCTTAAACGGATGGGCGCTTAGCTAGACGACCACTGAGATGACCTCAGGCCCAACACTTGAAACACCTGGCTGACATCTCATCTTCAAGCGCCCGAGCAGGAAATAGACACCATGCAAAGGTCTGGTCTACCGCGTAACCGTGTTGGAAGCAGGCTAGCCGCGGGCTGGATCGAGGACGGCTGATCCCGTGCTTTGCGGCTGACTACTTTCTTGCACGCTCGACGCCGGGGAGACTCTGTAGCAGCTTCATGCAAATGAAATTTCGAAACATTTCGCTCCTCGATAACGCCATCATTTTGGCTCATTTAACTTTTCTGGCCCTCTCCATCCGTCTTGTGCATCTCCTCCGCCCGCTTCTGCACCCAGTCCTGGCAGCTGATCTCCTCGTACTTCTTGACCTCGCCCTCGCCCACGCAGCTGTCGAGCACGCCGCAGCTCTCGTTGAGATTGAAGCCGAAGAAGAACGGCATACTGATCCGCTCCTTGCCGCTCCTGTTCTGCACCCTGTGCACCGTGCTCACGTACTTGTCGTTCGTGATCCGCTGCAGGTAGTCGGCGATGTTGACCACGAACGTCCCCGGGATCGGCGTCGCCCGAATCCACTGCCCCTGCTTGTTCAGCACCTGCAGCCCGCCGTTCATGTCCTGCCACAGCACAGTAAACAATTGGAAATCCGTGTGAGACCCTATCGACACCTCCTGCGTGCCGTCCTCTCCCTCCTTGTCCGCGGGAGGCACGTCGATGGGCGGGTAGTAGTTGATCGCGAACGCCGCGTCCGGGTGCGAGAACTTGGCGTCCCACGCGTCCTCGGGCAGCGACAGCGACAGCGCGAACGTGCGCACCAGCGCCCGCCCCAAGCCCAGGCACGCCTGCCAGTACCGGACCAGCGCCTCCCGGAAGTGCGGCAGGTTGTCCGTCGCCCGCCAGGGGAAGTCCTCGTACTTCAGATGCGCCGCGATCTCGGGCGGGATGGCGGCCGCGTCGGCCGCCGCCGGGTCGAGCGACGGGTCGTACCGCCACGAGAAGGTCTCGCGCACGTCCACGGACTCGGTCGGGTTGATACGCTGCGTCCGCGGGCCCTTGTACCCGTTGATGAAGCGCGAGAGCTCCGAATCGGCGCGCAGCTTGGCCTCGGCCGGCTGCCGGAAGAAGTCGAGCGAGGCCGCGTGGGCGGCGTCGGTCACGTCCGCCGGCACGCCGTGGTTCTTGATGTAGAAGAAGCCGATGTTGGCGGCGGCGTCGTGCACGGCGCGCGCGACGGCGAGCCGGTCCTCGAGCCGGTCGCTGAAGATGCCCGAGACGTCGATGACGGGGATCTCTGAGGGGTCCGCGTCCCGGAGCGGGGTCTTGAGGACCGTGCGGAACACGGGGCCGTTCCCCGAGGACAGGCGGAGCTGCGTGACCTGTGGGGCCGCCGTTGTCTGCGTCACCGACATGGCTAATGGGGCTGCTGCTGGGGGTCCAGTCGATGTCAGGACGGTAGTGGCGGTGAGATTAGGGTCCTCGAGTGGTCGAATATGAAGTCTAATTGCGCTTGTGTCCGTGCCAGGGAGCGTGGACTTGGAAGGACTGTGTTATCGACCGACTAACGGTAGGGGTGCCAGGGTTATCTGCATATCTGGAAGGGAAGCCGATAGGCGTATCACTTGGACGAGACTCGTATCGGGCTGAGATACCGGTATCGCTAGCAGGTCCGCTGTGCAGTTTCGTCGTCTGATTATGGCTTGCAGGTCTGCGGGGAGATGACCCCTCCTAGTGGTTGCTGGATGAATATCTCCGTCAATGATGCTTTCTAAGGTCCGCGATCGCCTTAGTGGTGAACCGGCTTGTCGGATATGGAGAGAATCCTCTGCAAGGCCAGTGATTACATGCTTTCTACCCCAAAGCATTTGTATGTATGTGTCAAACAAATGCTCAGGAGGGGTTGGCTGAAGCCGAAGTCGGGATCTCTCCGCCGCATGGAATTGCCTATTCCAGCAATTATCGCCCCGACCTGGGTCCGACCAGACCAGAATCCACTCTGGGGTAGGGCAATACGGGGAGGTCCCGACTTGGCGCTCACGAATTGGCATGCACTTCTACAAGTACTTGTACGTATACCACGCTACTACTGCATCCGAGCTGGTGAGGGGAAGCAAGAAACTTCGGTGTTATTGGACGGTGGCACAGCTCTCCCTTTCAATGACTGCTTACTCCCTTCAAGCGCCTCCTCTTCCCCAGGAACTGTAGCCTCTTCTCAGCTAGACCACTCAGCTGTTCTCATCTATGACTAAATAGTAATCCCTGAGTTGCTTAGGCTCAAACCTTCTGGTCAGCAGTCACGTCCACGGGATCTTTGTCGTCAGCTACCTTATCAGCAGCAGCAGCGTCCGTGATCATCGCCAGCTCCTGGTCCTGCTTCCGAACCTCGCGCATCTCCAGGACACGAATCATGGACGTCCAGAAGAACGCGAACGCCAGAGTACCCAGGCTGACGCAGAAACCCTTGTGGAACTTGGGGGCGGTCGTGACCGGATAGGCGAACTGCTGGATGATCGCGCCCATCGCGGAACCGAAGGCGTTCATGCAGGCCAGAGTGACGGCGCGGACCTGGGTGTCTCCGGCGGTCAAGATGTTGGCCCACGAAAAGTAGATCGGCGACAAGGGCCCGTCACACGCGGCGGTCATGTAGGCAAAGACGTGCAGACCAAAGGGAATATCCCAGATGATGAGGCAGATGGTGCCAAAGATCTGGACGCATAGGTTGATCGCCACGGCTACCATGCGGCGGCCGGTGGCGTCGACATATGTGTTCAGTGCCAGCAACATGATGATGTTCATGCCGTTGATTGACGTGGGGATGTTGTTCACCTAATTCGTATGAGCAAAGGAAGTTGCTGTGAAGTCCGCTTGAAATTACTCACATCATAAACGCTCCATTTCCGGTTGGGGTCGTTTTTCAGGTACAGTTGGAAGACTATACATGATATAATTAGTCAGTGCGGGTGTCCCCAAAGTTGGTTCCAAAGAACACAACATACCATTATTTCCTACGATTCCAGGAGTCGATTGCCAAAGCCTGTTTGAATCGGTTAGCTGGGTCGAAGCTGCGGTATCATCAGTTGCAACTTACATGAATAGAACGACAAAGACGTAGAGATGCCAAGTCTTGAGCGTTCGAGGAAATAAACTCCAGTCGAATTTGCTCGTCTCCTCTCGGTTGTCCTCCTGCAGACGCTCGACACAACGGCGCTTTTCCTCATCAGAGAAATAGAAGGCCTTGGTCTTGTGCGGCGTGTCTGGGAAGAAGATGACTCCGTAAGCGGCGATGACAACCGTGATGAGGCCGTCAATGATGAACACCCATCTCCAGGCTTGGAGGCCGTTTCTGCCGTTCAGGCTCTTCAAGACACCCGACTGGATGTATCCACTGAACATAGTGCCTGACCGACAATTAGCTGAGAGTTTGACAACATGATGTCGCTTCAACAACCATAAGGCACATACCGACATATGCAGCACATGCAAAGATGGCCGTTCTCTTGCCCAGCTCTGTTCGCTTGTACCACGATCCCAGAATATACTGAATGCCACTATGTCACTCCGTCAGCATTCAGGGTCCATCGTCGTCCCAATATCTCGATCAACGCCAAGACTCACACAAAGCTACTTCCGGTGCAGAGGCCGGTCAGAAAACGGAGAGCATAAAGAGTCGGGATGTTCTTTATGCTGTAGGACGCGATGGTCAACACACCCCACATGAACTCCATGCCAGGAAGGTAGTATCGCGGAGGGAACCAGGTCAAGAAGATGTTGGACGGGATGGGGCCGATGATCTGGCCGACCAGGAACATGGTCTGCGCCGTGTTGAACTCGGTCCCGAACATCTCGAGGTCCTCGCGCATGCCGCTGACAAAGGCATTGCTCAGGGCAGACTGGTCCAGCCATTTTGCCAGGTAGGAGAGACATCCGTATGTCAGGATGAAGAAGTCGATCTTGAAGAGGAGCTTCTTCTCGCTGATCGGTGTGTTCTTCGGGTACCAGAAGAAGAAGTCGGGCCGGTGGGCGCCGTACGAAGAGGAAAAGATGTTTCGAATGTCTCTTATGACAGACATGGCTGCGGTATGGACCTCGGGAGGTCGCGTGCTCTCTCGAGAGGGAGTCAGAGTCGCGAAGACAAGGACAAAAAAAACAGGAGCTGCTGAAGAGGGAAAGATGTGGGCACCTCTCTTCCAGACACCGGGGTTTTATTTGCAATGCCGGCCTCCTACCGGCTTCGGCAACTGTCCCTCTCTCGAATGGATGCAATGCCAACGCCCTGCGCTTGGTGAGCCAGGAGGACTTGTGTTATCCAGTGTGAGTGGGCACAGATACGCGCTAATCTCAGCATTTGCAAGGCGATGGTGGAGTTGATCAGCTTTGATCCTGGTGAGAGAGATTGGAGTATCGCCCCCCGAGATATGGCTTGCCCCAGTCGCGATAACCGTCGCCGTTGCAATCTGTTAGTGCTGCAAGTCCCAAGCGAGTGGAATGGCACAGCCAAAGGGACCAGCCAGATTATCAAGGGTGGGCGAGATCGGCTCCGGTTGTAATCTTCCTGGATGTCGGCCCCGGAGCCGACACCAGCACTCGGCACCACGCTAGAGGGCACTCGGGTGGATAACGGAAGGCGATCGCTTCCGTTCTGGGGCAAAAGCTGGGGTAGGTAGGCATGCACTGGCGGGGAGTTGAGCGAAAACGGAAGCGAGACATGGTCGCAGCAAAGATAGTAGGAGGGACAAAACGCCGGTCGGCTTATTCTTATCGCTGCCCGCCCACCGCTCATCCCTCTCCCCCAGTCCCAGTGCCAGTCCAATACACAGATCACCCCTGCAGCTAGACAGAAGCGAGTCAAGGCAAAAAGCAACATCGTGAACATCATGACGGCGGAAGTATTGCCCACGGCGAGCAACCTGCCAAACAGCCAGGTCCCCGAGGTAGGATCACTCTGCCCGGTGTCAAAGTCACATGTGCTCATGCAGAATGCCTAGGCCGATGGCAAATATGTCTACTTTGCCTCTGGCTCCAAGGCGACCTACCGCAAGGTCTCTGAGAAGCCCACCGGATTCACCAGCATACCCACCATCGACATCAGTGAGATCGACGGCTCGCTCGAGGCACGGAAGAAGATCGCAAAGGAGATCTACAATGCGTGCCACGACTGCGGTTTCTTCTACATCAAGAACCATGGCGTGCCTGATGAGTTGATCGGTGAGACCTTTGAGGTATTGAAACGGTTCTTTGCCCTGGATCTCGAGACCAAGATGGACGCCCACTTGCACAAGAACCCGGCTATCAGGGGCTATGAGCCTATGCTGGAGACACAGAATGACCCACGGACAAAGGGCGGTAAGTGCAGTATTCTCGGAAGCGGTATACGCGAGGCTTCTGACCGATGTTACGATGAGAGCAGACATCAAGGAGGCTTTCAGCATGGGTGACTGTGCAATCGAGCCCGAGCAGAATTACGTCGGCAGGACCGGCCACCAGCCCCCACCTCACATCACCAGGCCTCAGAACATCTGGCCCAGCAAGGCTCCGTGGTGGCGTGAGGGCATGTACAGGTACTACCAGCATCTCATGCCGCTGGCGGCGAAGCTGGTTCGGATATTCGCCCTCGCGTTCGACCTGGACGAGCACCACTTTGACAAGGATTTTGAGTTCCCCATCACGGGAATGAGGGCACTCTACTATCCTCCCACTCCAGTAGACAAGGACTCGGCCAGTGTTGGCCTTGGAGCCCATGCTGACTTCTCTTGTATGTTTTGCTGCCATGGGAAATTCATTTTTTTGGAAAGATCGTTTCCACTAATCATATTTGGCTTTATCTAGGGATCACACTGGTTGGACAAGACAAGGTACCAGCCCTGGAGGTCCTGAACCAAGATGGTATCTGGATCGACGCTCCTCCCATCCCAGGCACGTTTGTGTGCAACGTAGGCTCGTTCCTCGAGCACCAAACCAACGGCTTCTTCCCCGCCACCGTCCACCGCGTCCGGAACAAGACCGGACAGGCACGCTACTCCCTGCCTTTCTTCCTGGGTCCCGGCCCCGAGGCAGACCTGGCGGTGCTGGACCAATTCAAGGACAAGAGCGACCCCGACAGGAAGTACGAGACCATCAACGTCGGCAAGCTCTACATCAAGCGTGTGCTGCCTGCGCGCAAGAAGCACCCCACGGCAATCAAGTATCAAGACGTCCCAGAGGAGGACTGGACGTACGATATGCTTTTGAAGTAAAAGAAACAAAAATGATGTTGTATTAGCAGATATTGAATTAACATATGTATGAGCATCAAAGGCTTTGGAGCTTCGGTATGTGCCTGAACAAGCCATTAGATGAGAGAACAATGTCGCTTCGGTCGTGACGATTCCGAAATCGCTGTTAACTGGACAAGATTGTTACATTGTGAAGATGAAAAGAAAAAAACAACAACGATCACAAGCCTGCTCGGCATGCTTCACAGAAGAAGCGCTCCAAGAGCGTACGCGCCAGCAGCAACTAGTGGCACGCCCATGGCCGCGGCTCCTCCAGTCGGCGCCCGAGTAGGTGAGGACGTAGAAGTGCCGTTCGTGGCCCCCGAAGGCCCGCTAGTAGTGCGGCTTGTGGTAACACCGGTGCTTCCCGAGGTCTGAGAAGTTGTTGTAGGACCGCCAGTCGTGCTGGTCTCGGTGGTGGTCGCGCCCGTGGCAGTGGTCTTGGTCGTCGTCGCCGTGGTGTCGCCCGTCTTCGAAGACTCGCTGCCGCTGCTGGAGCCGCCCGCGCCCGCCTTGGCGACGATGTGGAACTGGTTCGAGAACTGGAAGTGCTCCGGCGCCTCCTCGAGAGTGAAGGTCAGGCCGTACAGGGGCGCGCTGCCGAGCGTGTCGTTGACGGCCCAGTCGTACTTCTCGAGGCTATTCGCGATGCCCTCTGGCGAGACGCAGTGATGTTAAGATGCGTTGTTCTCTTTCTCAGGCGCAATTTTTCTGCAGTTCGACTTACTCGCTACAATACCCACGGGCTGGAGTAAATCACGATTGGGGCCTGCGAGGAGCGCAATGGTGATCGGTCCCTTTGACGCGCCCTCCGGGACCTTCCACACAAGAGTGTAGGTCGAGCCAGCGTCGATCTTCTCGTCCTTCTCGGGCTTGGTCACCAGGTCAAAGTTCGGGTCGGCAGTCGCCGCAAGGACACACCTCGCCAGCAGCGAGAGAGCGGTTGTAGCAGCTATGCTGAAGCGCATTTTGTCGATTTGTTGTCGCGAGACTGGCTTCTGGACAAATTTGATGTGTGTCACTTTCTGGTGCTATGTGTAACCCGGGGATGTGGGAAGTATAAGTAGAAAAGGGGTCGACGGCAACGGCAGACAATCAGGCAATAATCGAGCTTTGACTCACGACCGAGCAGGGCAAAGGCTTGGCTGGGCATTGGGGGCCTAGACGTATCACATCGTCGGGCTGCATTCACGGGACTAAGGAGAGCCAGGGGTGTCAATGCAGGCGTCAGCCGTTAGCGCGCCCAAATAAGTCCCTCGACAGCTCTCGAAGGGGGGTCATAAGGAGTTGCGGTTGTTGGTTCTCTGAGTTTTGACGAGTCTGAGGTTACACGGAGATCAGCCCTGCTGGGCCGGGCGCCTATCAGAAGCGAGAGCGCGCGGGCGTTGGGTGCTACCAGAGTGCTGAGACGGCATGAGAGTCATCATCTCGCTTTGTGGCACGGACGCAATGTAACGTCAGTGCTTACTCTACTTTACCCGGCCACTCACGAAGCCCCTGCACTTTCGTATAAATGGGTGCGGTCTCTCGCGCCATGCCTTTCCGAGGGAGATGCCGTCCCAACCGGGGTTCGCCTGCAGACTGCCAATACTGACAGCGGCAGGCCTACGAAGCGTGGCTGTACGTTGGGCTGATGAAGGGTCCTCGAGAAAGCATAATGCTCTGATATGGAGGTATATAGGCATGCGCATCTATTCGTCTCAGATTCTAGTTTCTCGTATTGCTTATGAATCCACAGTGGCACTTACATGTAGCTTTGGTTGCGACCTGAAACCGCGATACTGCTTGCCTTCACACTTTTCTCGTGCCACGCACCGAGACGAGCCCCTGCCGAAAGGTGCTCTGTTCAGTAGCTGTGTGAAGACCCCAGCTTGTACAAATTCCCAGAGTCTCTTGGGAACTGGCGCTTATGGGCATGAGCGGTCTCCGAGGCGTCCTGCTCGATCACTTTGTACGGGGGAACTTGCCACTGATCCATGATATGAGAGCTATTGAGACCTTGCTTGAAGGGCTCATGATCGAAATTACTGGACAGTGACTATATGTCTCAAAGGGGAGAGTTCTAGAGCCGAGTGACCGTTTGTTCAAGGAAGAGAATCAACTCAACACGGGTGCGTTACACGAGAAACACACAAAAGCCAATTGGCGGTGACGCAGCCAGTGCTGGGGACTGGATAAGACCTTCAGCACTCGACGCCGAAATCATCCCGCATTATCGATGGCCATACTACTTCCTCTGCCCCGCCGTCCTCCAGATGCAGAATTGGAGGGTAGTAATTGTGACATGCCGAGCAAATTGGCATTCCTAGCCATGAAAATTATATGGAGTAAGAAATGCTGGCACATATATGTCCCCGCTGTCTTCACCGCATCGTGTGGACGAATAAGCAGCCACATCTATCTCTTTGATCGTCAATTTCCAACAATGCGCGCTAGGCGAGACGCCTGTAAGCATCATGAAGACCACGACCTTGCTGGTTACGTCTGTAGCCGCCGTGATGGCGTCGGGAGCCGTCGCAGATAGGGTTCTCAGTAGCGCTCTGTTTGAGGCGCAAAAGCAAGCCGAAGCACTCGTCACCGAGATCAAATCGGCATTCGCGGACGAACTCCGTGAAAGGACGATTGAGCTGCGCAAGCGGGGACAGGAACCAGCTTGCACACCGGATAAACTTGTCACTCGCCGGGAATAGTATGTATTGATCGCTACGCAATCTGCCTACAGAACGAAGCACTAATAGTACAACAGTGGTACACTCTCCAGGCAGGAGAAGCTCGACTACATCAACGCGGTCAAATGTCTGCAATCATTGCCGGCACGCACTCCGGCCAATGTCTCGTCAGGAGCCAAATCTCGGGTCAGTCGTATCTGCTTCGTGCGATGTAGCGTGGATAGAACCCGACTAAAATTGCGCCTAGTTCGATGATTTCGTCGTCACTCATATCCAGCAGACCATGACCATCCACTACACTGGCAACTTCATGCCGTGGCACCGATGGTTTGTGTGGTCGTACGAGAATGCGCTGCGAGAGGAATGCAACTACACCGGATACCAACCAGTAAGTCCACGAGTCCAGCCTGTTCAGCATGCAGTCTAGGTCTGAACTTATTAACCACGACCGAAGTATTGGGACTGGGCACGATACGCGGAGGCGCCCCAGGATTCGCCGCTCTTCGACGGGAGCGATACGAGTCTTGGGGGTAACGGGGACTACATCCCGCACAAGGGACCCGTCATTAGTCCTCCTCCAGGAGTCGGCGGTGGTGATATTCAGCTTCCCGCCGGGGTAGGTGGTAGTTTCGTGACCACTGGCGCATTCGCCAACATGACGGTCAACCTTGGCCCAGTGGGTGGTTTACTAGGCGTCGAGCCTGGCCCAGACGGGGGCCTTGGGTACAACCCAAGAAGACTGAAGCGGGACCTGGGAGGAGCGATGAACATGCGATATGCCAACTGGACAACAATGAACAGTGAGTTGGAAAGACTGACAAGATGGCCGGACAGTCAGTGAGCGGGATGGTAACCTTGTGGCTAGACCTTCTTTCAGCACCCGACTTCGATGCATACCGCCATGTGTCCGAGGGAGTTCCCTACACGGCCGAGATTGGCCCGCATGGAGGCATCCACTATACTATTGGGTAAGAGTGAGAGCCTTTCCAGATGACGCTCTCATTGTCTGACTGATACTTGCTAGCGGCGACCCTGGAGGAGACCTCTTCACCTCGCCGGCAGATCCTGCATTTTGGGTACATCACGGCCAAATGGACCGGATGTGGACATACTGGTAGGGTCCGATTGTGATTCATAGAGAGAAGCGGTGGCTGACAGTAACCTAATAGGCAAGCGCTGGACCCGGCCACAAGGAAAGCGGAGATCAAGGCTGGCAATTACGGCCATATCACCTGGGCAAACGACCCGCCTTCCCGAGAGACGAGTCTAAGTGACGTGATCGACATGGGTTACGCCGCTCCTTCCATCACCATTGGGGAGGTTATGGATACCACATCGGGTCCCTTTTGTTACTTTTACCTCTGAAGGAGCAGTGCCTGTCACGCTCTATTGCGAGGGCCATTGTCATAAAGACACCACTGTGGACCGTGGTCTAGATAGTCTATGAACACGTTGAACAAGGTTTTGCCGCACTTCAGTCGCCAAGGCTTGTACTCCAAGGTTCGATCGCCAGATAGCCAAATATAATATCCCTCATTTATTGACTGCGTCAAGCAGCTATAACTCCGCAATGTTCAGGTTACTAGACTCAATCGCAAAAGACTCAGGTCTCTCCAACCCTAACAATAGCAATAGTGCCCCCCGCTATCAGATCCAGTCCATACACAGTTGCCCAAGCATTCGGCTACACATGCCGCTCTGGATGGATAATTCTTCTCAACGCAAGTATCCCTTGATTCAACAGCTCAGTATTAATCAGAAAGTTTAATGTAGCGCCGATCATACCTTTGACTGTTGATGAGGGCGGCCCCCATGTTAGAAGGAGCTGCTACAGAGAGCCCTAAGAAGACGCTCCAGGCTGCGACGTGTTTCAGAAGATACATGGTTCCCGACAAGGCTTTTTGTTTGTTGGTCGTTGGTC
Organism: Thyridium curvatum; assembly: GCF_004353045.1. NCBI lineage: Eukaryota > Fungi > Ascomycota > Sordariomycetes > Thyridiales > Thyridiaceae > Thyridium > Thyridium curvatum. Next base: position 96,322 of record NW_022156840.1, on the reverse strand, counting down.
GTGTCTTTGGTGGGGATGTTCTTTTTGCAACTGGGGCGAAGAGGGCCATCAATCTTGAAGGAGAAGACAAGTCGGTTTAAATATGCCTTTTCTGTTGGAGACCGCACCTGATATCCGGTCGCAACGTATGATACAATCCAGTGATGGCAGAAAGGGCCGCCGGCATGTTACCTCGCCTCTTCGAGTGGGTATTCAGTTGCATGGTCCATGTTACCTGCCAAAAGCGATTTACTCGTGTATGGTATGCAGTATGGCTGATAATCTTTTGACTGCTGGAGGCATCTTGCGATGTACCTTTCTTGAGTTTCCGAGCGAACGAATGAGGGGCCTCCCCTCTCACACCTTGCTGGGTGCATCAGCATCTCTTGGCATTCACATCGGGTCATATCCTCTTCAAGGGCTTAACATCACTTGGTGGACTGCATATAAGGCCAGTGCTGTCAATTGTCTTTTCTGCCTTGATTTGTAATCTACTCTGCTTAGATGCATCTTGACAAACCTGCCGTTTCCTCAAGCATCTGTCACATCTCGAACACGTTGAACGTCCAGGGTCCTGCCGCCGTGCGCTGCTATGGCCTCGATGATCTTTTGCACAGCTTCGACCTCTTCTGCTTCGATTCCCACTCTGAGACAAGCTCTGAGATGCCAGTATGTTGGGGCACGGAGGTTCTGGGCCATGATGGCGGGAAGGACAACCAGCTCGGTCTCCTGGATATTGAGAATTCGATGATCTGACAGAAACAGGCCGTAAGAGATGTTTACTGAGATCCAGGCTGTCATCGAGGGTTGCAAGTAGTCAGCGAATGTTGGACAAAGGGTGTTCGCTACGGGGTAAGCTGTAGATCGAGCAGGACTCACGAATATCACGATGGGACTGCAGAGTCTTGACATGACCGCCTTTCTCGCTCTTGTAAAGCACCTTGAGGACGTTTGCAGCGCGTTCCGATGTCTCTGGACCGACCTGCCAATCCTCTCTATATGATGTTGAGAGCCCGATCTGGACCGTGATCAAGTGAACTACATGTCAACTCACCTTGAGCAAGAATAGTCACAATCCTCGGGCTTCTCCACATCTGCAACAGACGTGACCGCCTCAATGACAGACGGTATCCCATTGATGATGATACACTTGACCATCGCCTCCCTCATACGGCGGACCAGTGCCTGTCGAGCAGCCGAGGTTTGGTACTGGGGCTGGGCGACTAGATGCTCGTACAGCCGACCGACGAGCTTTTGTTGCCCACTGCCGATCAGCGATGCGATCTACCGACGCCTCGTGTCAATTTTGTGGCGGATTTGTAGGCCATAGTCCTTGGGTCGGATATGGAAACAGGTGTGCGGCGATGAAGATTGCAATCGACGTCACTCACCACGGTCAGATACCATCCATGCTCGCGAAACCGTGGAGGGAATTCGGCTTCGGCCTTTTCGAACAATTGAGTCAGCAAGCCTTGCTGCGAATCCGAATCAGCAGTAGTCATTTCGTGACAAGCGCCTATGATTCGTATGATTCGTTATGTCACGTTTGTGGAAGTTGCAAGGGTCATAACGTAACACTGGAGGGGAACCGGATAAGGTTTGTGGAGGTAGTCAACCGCGGCATTAGGTCCGGAGCAACTGTTCCTGATTGGTAGCAGGAGTTGGCTCTGCATTTGAGTTCACAGTAGAGTTGTTTGGTTGTTCCTGGACTCCAAAAGAACGAAAATAGGAAAAAGGCAACCAGACACAAAGTCTTGAATAGACCATACGAGGACGAGAAGAAGGCCTGCCCAAATAGTATGATCAAACGTTTAGTGTGTAGCTCAATGTTTTCTGTCGTGTGGATCTGCCAGTTCTCCTCCTGCGTGCTCCAAGCAAGTGCAGCTAACCAACAGCATGCACACCTCCATTCGCGAGAAGATATGAGGCATTCGTGATAATCTTCCGATATTTCACCATATTTGCCTCCAGAAGCCGTTCTAGGCATCCGTCCCCCGTGCCTTTGAGCGTCTCAGCTCTGGGCGCTTAGCGATTTCATTGGTCCACAGATATGGTTGTTGGTTCCGATGTCCCCTGTATGCCTGCATGAGCTGAAAGAATGGGCGGCTCTGATACTCTAGAGGGGGAGATGAAGAGGCGTTTTGTTCATTTGCATTGCTTTCAACTACTTTCTCTCCATTAATTGCGAGGACTTATCATACACTTCTCCTCAAGAATTGTTTTGACCCATCATGGCCCAAAATCTAGATGCCGAAGCGTTCAGTCAGCTGAATCGAGAACAAAAGACACTACTAGATACAGTCGACAGACTTCGAAGTCAAGGCGTTGGCGAGATTGTTCATCTGCCCCAGATCATCGTCGTCGGTGATCAGTCGTCTGGGAAATCCTCTGTTCTTGAAGCGATATCCCGCGTTCGCTTCCCCATCAAAGGCGGGATATGCACTCGTTTTGCGACCGAGTTAGTAGTCAGGTCTTCTCCCCTCGAAAAGGTCCTGGTCAAGGTCCTGAAGAGTGATGCCGACTCTGCCGACGAGCAGTTGGTGTTCGGCGAGAGCACGCTCGACCTTAGTGCGTTGCCCGATCTTATTGAGCGCGCCAAGATCGAGATGGGGGTTCAAAACGACGCCAATGGCTTTACACAGGATGCCCTGCACATCGAAGTGTCTGGCCCAGACTTGCCGTCACTAACGCTGGTTGATTTACCTGGCATATACCGAAATCCAACAGCAGATCAGTCTCGCGAAGGGATGGGGATTGTCTGGAAGCTGGTCGAGAAGTATATGGCGCAGAAGAACAGCATCATACTGGCTGTCGTGAACGCTAGTTACGACTTTTCGAACCAAGGGATTCTCACAGAGGCCAAGCAGCATGACCCGAACCGGGAGCGAACTATGGGGGTCATCACCAACCCCGACAGACTGGCGCCGAACTCAACGGAGGAGAGCAAGTACATCCGTCTAATTCGAAATCAAGAGCCTCTTCATACGCTCAAGCACGGATGGCATGTTCTGCGCAACCGGGGGCCTGATGCCAATGACGAGCAAGGCCAAGGACAGTCGCGAACTTCTGACAAGAGTAGAGACGAGGCCGAAGAGCAGTTTTTCTCCCAGGGCACTTGGGAGCCATTATCCCAAAACGTCAAAGGCATCAGGAGCCTCCGAGAGAGGCTGAGCAAGGTCCTTACAAAGCATATTCAGCTAAGCCTCCCAGGGGTCATTCAAGACATTGAGAAGACGCTTGAGGCTAGACGCGAGGCTCTAACTCGTATGGGGCAACCTCGAACGACTCCGGCTGAACTACGTCAATACCTCCTTGGCATCGCAGAAAGATACCGTGACCTTGCTCGCCTTGCTGTCCGGGGCACCTATGATGACAAGTTCTTCGGGGATCCCTCTGAGCTCGACTATCCGAGTGGTCCTCATTACAAAAGCGATGGTCGCAGGCTACGTGCTGTCTTCAGGAATCTTAGTTATGCGTTCGACAGGGTGATTAGTTCCAAAGGAATTAGAAGACAGCTTCGATGGAACGACGGCGATCCCGAGCTCCAAGCTCGTCAAGAAGGGGAAGAGAGTTCGCCTGCATTAGCACTCTACATGGATTTATATGCCGTGGATGACCCAGAAGAGGTTTCATGGACCAAGCTCAAGGATGAGCTGGAGACTCAAGCATTGGTCAATCAAAGCACCAACTTTCCTGGGTCACCAAATGACAGGCTCGCTCTGGACCATTTCCGCGACCAGTCCCGACGGTGGAAGAGCATTGCAAAAATGTATCTCGACCTTGTGATGAACTCAGCCAAGGTTTTCGTCGAACTGGCACTGGGACACATCACAGCTGGTGACGAAGAAACACGGAATTCCCTGTTCCGAGAATACGTCGACCCTTTCTTTGAACAACGTTCTCTCTGTCTTGAACAGAAATTGGAAGAGCTTCTGAAACACTATACTCACGGGGAAGCCATCACCCGCGAAGCCATGTTCATCCGTGAGCTCTCACTCAGGGAGAAACGGCGTGTGGCTAAACAGGTGGAGGATATTTCAGCCACTAGACATCTAGCGATATTTGGGAGCTCGCAGATTCTGAGCATATCGGAGAGCATGATGGAAGACATTGTGCTCAAGTCGCTTGGGAGCGAGACCAGCCCTTTTGGCCTGGAGAAGGTTGTTGACATGGCTATGGTATACTACGAGGTAGGACACCGTATCCTTCAGCTTGGACATATGTACTGAGGCATGCCTGTTAGATGTCTTTGCGGACTTTTACGGAGAACGTCATGATCCTTGCAGCGGAGAACTGTTTGATATCTGAGCTACCGTCCATGTTGACATCGTCCATGGTCCACGAGATGGGCGAGGATATGTTGTCGAGCTTAGCAGCAGAATCACCGCAAGTCAGCCAGGAACGCAGCCAACTTGAAAGAGACGTTCGGATGTTGACAGAAGGCCTGCGTACCTGCAAACGACACCGAACCCATGAACCGGCACGTAAGTCTGAGTTCTGAGAAGGACCGGGAACTGATGCAATGGTGTTACTTCCTTGCTCTAACTCAAATCTTCCCTCTAGCTTATTGGCTGCAGTCATCAAGTCGTATTTCAGGGTCTACTGAAGTGCACGAGAGACAGGTTTCCGCTCCTGACCCTGCTGGTGAGCTAATCTCGTCTCCAATGAACTTCTGATCAGGCAACGAAAGACACTGACAGCCGCACCTAGAAAAGTCACCCGAATCAAAAAGACTTCCAATTAGGACCCCGCAAGCAAAAGCGAGCTCGACGACTGTATCTGACCTGACCACAGAGACGGTAACGCCGGAGCCAAGCGATCGGCTTTTCATTCCACCTTATCCGAAACCCAGCTCAAATGCTGGTTCAAGCCCAAGGTCTTCACTTGGACAGGGTATCACACCAGTTCCTGCTGCTCCTAAGTCAGGCTCAGCGGGGTTCTCGGGGCTCTTCGGCTCATTAGGTTCGAAAGAGTCACTCAAGTCTCGATGGGCACAGGCCACCAACGACTACCACAAAGCAGCAAGTGGAGAGAGTCCTGCCCCGAGTTTGGCCACAGCTCCTCAAGGCCCTAAAGGAATTGCCCCAGCGTCATCAAATTCGAATAAGAAAAACAGTCCAGGACATGTCAAGGTAGAGGACGCTTTTGCTGTGGCGTTCACAAATAAGTCGGCGTTCGGAAGCGGATCGTCTTTCAGAGCCAGATCATCCCCTTGGGACTTGATCACCCCTTCCACCAGAGGTAGGCGATTCGCCAGTGTATTTCCAGGCTTCCTTCACTTGGCACCTGCTAACAAAAGTATTCTGAGTGAATTAGGACTACCCGTAGTACTTTACGAAGAAAAAGAGCCAAACTATCCCGGCTCGATCTTGCAGTATCAGCACATATCATGCTCAACTCTACTGAATAAATGGTCTCCAGAGGAACTGAGATTGGGAAACTATCGTCTGTCAAAGAGTCCTCTCTAAAGTCGGGCAATGCCAGGAGGGTAGGATCACGAGAACGTGTTATATTAGAATCGTTTTGCAGTCACACTCTCTCCTTCATTGAGTCTTGTCCAAACGGGTATATCTCGCCCACCTTTGTGGAGAAGGATAGAAATGCATACATTGCCCAACATAGCTTGTCACCGGATATGTCGGTTCCGCGATGGCGGGGTCAGATTTCAACAGCCCCTACCAATCCTAAACTCTCAAAGGTTTATGCATCTGAACATGCGAAGGCCGGTATTTTCTTCCCCGGAAGCTTGTATTGGAAGGTACTTAAACGATCATGTCTCATCCTCAACTGCCGTCCACCCCGCATTACCTTTATTGCATGTGAATCAAGGGTCCAAACTCCAAGAGATCCTCTTACTACTCCTGATCCATTGAACATCCTGCAGTTACGATAGAATCTTGATCAACGATGCCCGTCAACTGGGATATAAAAGACAAGGTCATCGCTGTCACCGGCGCCGCCTCAGGGATCGGTCTGGCAGTGGCGGAGCTCCTCGCATCACAGGGCGTCCACGTCTCCATGGCAGACCTCACGGAGAAAGCCCTGAATGAAGCTGCGGACAGGTTGTCCTCAGCGGGTTACAGCGTCATGGCGACCGTTGTGGACGTCCGCGAGGAGGACCAGGTGAACTCGTGGATCGAGAAGACGGTGGCCAAGTTTGGCAAGCTCGACGGCGCCGTCAACATGGCCGGCGTCGTGCCCAAGGTCATCAACATCGAGGACGTCGAGCACCACAACACTCCGGACTGGAAGTTCGTCCTCGATGTGAACCTCACGGGCACCTTTCACTGCATGCGAGCGCAGCTGGGCGTTATGAAGGACCAGGGGAGTATCGTCAATGCGGCGTCCATCGCGGGCGTAACCGGATTCCCCAAGAACGCGGCTTACACGGCCTCCAAGACGGGTGTCATTGGTCTCAGCCGTGCGGCCTGCAAAGAGGTCGGGCACAGGGAGATCCGGATCAACTGCGTGGCGCCTGGCATTATCGACACACCCATGCAAGCGGCGGCGAAGGCAACCAGGGGCGGCGAGATTACCTGGAAGCACCAGATCCAGAGGCGGGGCACACCGCAGGAGGTAGCAAGCCTAGTTGCGTGGCTCCTATGTGACGAGTCAAAGTTCATCACTGGGGCCGTTCATCACATTGACGGAGGCTGGTGCTGTTGAGATGTCCACTGCGGGCCATGCATGAATGAAGATAAGGCCCGATGAAGGTTTGGGTAGGAGGAGAAGACTGCTGACCTATTAAGTGCGTAATTAAGTTCCTGGCGTGTCGCCCAAATTGTATCTGTCCAGAAATTCACTATATCTAATTACTTCCGTTGACCTCAGCTTTGTTGATCTGCTCGATTATGCAAATTGAACCACCATTCTCGCCGTGCTCTTCCCCTGCTGCATTAGATCTACCATCTTTGGTACGGCATCCAAGCTGTCAAATGTCTGAATCACGGGCTTGACACCGTGCTTCGCCGCAAACTCGATACCCTTCTTCATCCGTTGCGGAGTGGACGTAGAGTCCCCCTTTACGATGAACCGCTTGGTCGCAATGGCCAACGCGTCCAACCGGATCCCATTTGCGGGTAGTCCGGCTACCATTAGGATCCCGCCGACGCGGATCAGAGGGATCGCGCTCTCGTAGGCGGCCTCTGCCGCACTGAAAACAATGACGGCCTTGCCGCCGCCGTTGGTGACACGTAAGATCTCATCGCGGGTATGGGAATCGGTGCGAGAGTTGAATATGAGGTCGGCCCCCTGAGCCTTAGCATTGGCCAGTGTCTCGTCGTTGATGTCGACGCCGATGACGCGGGCGCCCATCGCCTTGGAGAACTGGATGGCGAACTGGCCTAAGCCCCCGCAACCTACGATAACAACCCAGTCGTTGGGCTCCAGCTCGCAGGAGTCGACGCAGTGAAAGGCTGGCCATGGCGTATTAGTCACCACTAGTCCCTCGCAGCTAGGATGGAGCAGGGCAAAGGTAGTTAGTTACCTGCCAGCCCAGCACAGAACATGGGCGATGCCTCCCTCACGTCCATGCTCTCGGGCAACACGATGCAGTTCTCCCAGTCCACCAGCGCGTACTCGGCGAAGAAGCCGGGAATCTCGAAGCCGTTTGTGTGCGACTGGCTGACGAGACAGTGGCAGTTGTGGACCAGGCACCCCGCGCACTCGAAACATCCGTCCTGGACGTAGAGGAAACCCACTGCGTCGCCGATCTTGAACCCTTTGTCCTGAGTCGACGGGTGCATAGCGTGAATGTATCCGGCCCCCTCGTGCCCCAGAGTGACGGGGTCTTTGCGGTCGCGGATAGCGATGGACATGAGGTCTGAATGGCATAAGCTGGCTGACGCCATCTTGATCAAGAACTGCCCTTCCGCAGGCGTGGGAATGAGGATCTCATTCACCACCACCTTCTTTTGCGACTAGAAGAGCCGTAAGTACCTATCCGAGACATCAGGGCAGTGAAGCTGGCTAACTGGGTCCCATTGGGCTGCTCCCATCATCTTAGGTGAGTCTTTGGAATGAGAAGACGTCAATAGAAATAATGGGCGTCTCGAGCGATGATGGCCCTTTGACGGAATCTATTCTTTCCCAGGTTTGCAGTTCGTGAATAAATTGACGAAATTCCCAGACGCGGTCTTGTTGATGGGAAATACATTTCCGGCAGGCAGGGAAGAGGAGGAGGGGTTGGCCAGAAAATGTACAGCTGTACCTGTGAGAGTGACATGCAGATTCTTGAAATCATAGGAATAGGACCTGAAAGTTTGGTGTGCAGAGCATGCGGCCGCAGGTGGAGGACCTTCTCGCTTTCGATTTGGTTCATTCTAGTAAGGTCTTGGGAGAGACTGCAAAATAGATTTGACCCAGTCCAGTTGGCCTCTTTTAAACTGACGTCTGATTATGTGCATGCCTCTTGAGTGGATATTGAGTTCAATATTGTTTGTGCTGACTCAAGCGTTCCATAATGGCAACTTTGCACATTCGCCACATTTGTCACATTCGTCCTCCGATTCTGGCTCTTGGAAATCTGACAGATTAGATTTCTCATCCTCGACTTTCGAGAATCCCCAGGTATATAACGAAGTGAGATTCACCTTGACACTGCCCACATTGGCCCTAGGTACCCCATCTGAATCTACCAAAGGAAGAGCCGCATCGCACAGCTAAAACCAAGGGTCAAACTCGTCCTGCTCTGAGCGAGGCCACTAGAACATGGCTTTATAGGAACCTAACTCCTGGGGTAAGATAGCGAAGTACCTTGTTGAAATGCCCTTGTTCAGCTGGGAAGTTTGACGCAACTCGCGGAAATCTCTATGAAAAAGAGTGTTAATATTTGGCGGACTTTTACATATGAAGTAAGGCAAGTGACTTGCCGTCTGAAACTATCAATATCGGATTCTTCGAATCCCCCCTTCCCTCTCTGATATCCCATGAGGTCGAACAAGTCCTGGCACCTTCTATGTTGCCACAATCGCCCCACGGATGCAATCACGGCGTCTCGGAAGATGGCGCGGTGGAAGTGATTCCAGAAAGGGTCTGCATATTCTGGGTAATTCTAATCCCAGAAAGAGGGGTTGTCTTCAAGGAATCGAGTATAGGCCTGTCGTAATTCTTTGGAAACATACAATACCATGCCAAATGGCTCTTGATCCAAGATGTGTCCTCGCTCCCAGTCGCCTAGGCCAGGATATTCGAGGGCCAGACGATTCATATCATTGAGGCGCTGTTGACTATCACGGCCTACGGGCTTCAAGTCCTCCCATTCTCCACCATCCTCAACGACCCAGTGGCGTTCCTCTAGATAGATACTGGGTTTTCCCGCAGCAAGGTCTTGCCAAACGCATGCAGCGGCGTTCCATGCCCATCTCTCTTGTTGCGTGCGGGTGCTTTCTATGTCATACGAAACAAGCGTTGGGACGTGTCGAACGACAGGCTCTTCCTTGTTACTACAAAGATTGAACTCATTGGCGATGAGACCAGCAAGTTCTAGGGCCAGCGTTCTCCAGCCATCCCAGTCGGCTGTCCTGGCTATGAGCTCGGTCGCGCTGAGCGGTCCGGACTCTAGATGGGCTGTCGCCTGGCGCACGTTCGCCTCCTCGACCTCGGCGGATGGCCATCCCAGCACGAGTCTTCGCTCGGCATCACTCAGTGTCCTGGGCTCGGTCAAAGCTCTCGCGTACAAGTCGCCCCAGTCGGTCCCCATGTAACTGCCAAGAGGCGCAGCCCAATCCCGGGCAAGATCACGGAGGTCGATCTTCTCAGCTTCGTTGGGCTTGCCATACTCGCCGAGGGATTCCGACAGGAGCCGTTCCTCGGCCCAGGTCAATTGGCGCAGGTCATGAAAGTAAGGATGGCCATCTTTGATACGCTTTGGGGAGAGTCAGGAGCTTCGGAACCTCTTGTGTCTACAAGTACAAGTATGTTGTGAGGTCCGTGCGACGCTTGGTCAGTGATCAGTTGAGCTTGGCTTTTCTTCCATCTTCTTTACTTGTACTTTCCCACATTAGGCAAGCCCCACCACATATTGAGACTCCAGCACAGTCGGTGCGGTGCGGTGAGCTCAGGTGGCGGAATATTACACGGAGCGTCACTAGGCGGTGGGCGGGCGGGCGATGTGGGTGGTGGGTGATGGCGGCAAAATTAATTTTTTCTGGCCCAAAGCGGCCACTGAAACCTTGATTACCACGCCCTCCAAAAATCCAGTTTCATCCACCGCCACCTTTTTTTCACTTCTCGCTCTCTCCATCCCTTCCTTCGCCGATTCACCACGTTTTCAGAGCAGGAGGTCGGGTTCTTGGACACATCACTTTCACGTCGACGTCGCCATCAAGACCAGAGGATTGTCATACAACAGTCATTCGCAATCTGAGCTGCTTCCTGCATTGCTGATGACCCTGCGCACTACTACTGAGTGACCGCCTGCTGAAGCTGAACTGCTGCCTCAATTGATTGTGCACTCACCCGTCGCCTTGATCTCTGGAATTCTGAATGCACCCTGGGGCCTCTCACCGCAGACTATTGTTGCGCAATCACTTCTATTGTCGCCTGCATCTGCTGCCTTATTCATTCTTCTCTCTTCTGATTCTCCAGACAAGTCCACCCACCACCACCACCTTTTGTGTGTGAGCGCCGCGACGCGCAGAAGAATCGTTCGTCCTGCTTTGTCTGACGTGTAGATTGTTTCTCTCGCCTGCTGTTGTCGCACCTACTCTTTGTCTTGAACGATCCAGGCTACCAGCACCTCGTACAAGAGCAAAGCCAGCCAGCCTCTGGACCGGATCTGCTTTCGCATTCTTGGAGTGGACAGGTCAAGTGAACTCGCTGCACAGGCAGGAATACCTACTTGCGCATCGAGGGTTTTTACTGAACGCCAGCATCCGCTACTGCAGTATTCTCACTTGTTTGCCATTGTTACCTGGAACACCATGGCCGACCCGACTCGGAACCTCGAGTCCATTCTGGCTGCCCTAGGTAAGCCCATCCGTGATTCGGCTGCGAGCCCGCGATCACCACTGACCAGTTCCTCAGCCGCCCAGAAAGCGCCAACCTCGACGCCCCCCCAGGGACAGCCAGGTCTACCACCTCCCCCAGCTGGCGGCGCAGGCTACCCGCTGCCCCAAGCACCGTACCAAGCACAACCCCCAAGCGCTCCCGGCTACGGCGCGCCACCTCCGGCATACTCCTACCCCCAGCCTACCTCCAGCGGGAACCTCGACCTGAGCTCCGTCCAGCCCACCCAGTCGGGCTCCGTCAGCATCGACGAGGCCATCGCCCGCGCCAAGGCACATGCGGCTCGCAACGGCGTCACGCCCTACGAGCGACCCGCCAACTACAACCCGCCACCACGCGATGGCGAGCGCTACCGTGGTTCGCGCTCTCGCTCGCCCCCCGCGCGCCGTGACGCCTTCCGCGACAACCACAATCCCTATAGAGATGAGCGTCGTGAGGACCGCGGTGGATATGGACGTGACCGTTCTTTCTCCCCCCGTGGCCATGACCGGAATTCGGGAGCCTTTTCCCCTCGTGGCGGACATGCTTCTGGCCGTGACGGTGGTGACGATAACTCTGAGGTCATTGAGGTGGAGGCCAGCCTGGTCGGCTTGATCATCGGACGCCAGGGTGAGAATCTCCGTCGCGTAGAGGGCGACAGCCAGTGCCGCGTTCAGTTCCTGCCCGCCAGCTCCCCCAGTGCCGATCAGCGCCAATGTAAGATCACCGGCCCTCGTGCTCGCCGAGCCGAGGCCAAGGCGGCCATCAACCGCATCATCGAGGACAGCGGCATGGGAGCCATTGCTAGAGCCGGACTTGACCGTGGAGGACGTGATGCCGGCCGCGGTGCAGGCCCGTCCGGTGCTAACACCCAGCCTCCTCTTAAGGAGGGAGAGGACTGCCTGCAGATCATGGTCCCCGATAGAACAGTGGGCCTCATCATTGGCCGCGGTGGAGAGACTATCCGTGATCTTCAAGAGCGGAGCGGATGCCACGTGAACATCGTTGGTGAGTCCAAGAGCGTCAACGGACTGCGCCCTGTCAACTTGATTGGCCCCCGTCAGGCTGCCATTGTAGCCAAGGACTTGATCATGGAAATTGTCGACAGCGACAGCAGAAACACCAACGCCGGCGGAAGCGGCCCCCCTCGCAACGCCCGCAACGCCCATGATGGTGGTGCAGGTGGCCACGGTAGCCACGGTGGTCATGACAAGATCAACGACTCCATCTATGTTCCCTCCGAGGCAGTCGGTATGATCATCGGCAAGGGAGGCGAGACCATCCGTGAGATGCAGAGCTCCACGGGCTGCAAGATCAATGTCTCCCAGCCTTCTGGACCCAACGAGACGGAGCGAGAGATTGGCCTCGTCGGCACCCGCGAGGCCATCAGCCTGGCGAAGCAGGCCATCGAGGACAAGGTCGACGCAGTTCGACAGAAGGGCAGCCACCCGGGAGGAGGCCGCGGCCGACCCCCTCGCGACTACGACAACCCCAGCTACGGCCAGCCTAGCCACCAGGCACCGAGCCAGGCTCCCGCCGCTCAGCCACCTGCTGGTGGTTCCGGAGACGGCGCTGACCCATATGCAGCTTGTATGTATTCTCCTTCCCCATATTATTGATTGGAGTATCCTTTACTAACATTCTTTTAGATGGCGGCTATCAAGCCTACCTGGCCCTCTGGTATGCTTATGCCCAACAGCAACAAGCTCAGGGCGGTGATGCCGGCAAGCCTCCCGGAACCGCGTGAAGGACGATGGTGCACGACCCGCTTGCATGACTGAAACGACAACGACTGTCTCTTGATTGACCACATGGATTCCATGATGCTTGACTTGACCGGAGAGACTTGTTGGGCATCCTTCGACTTGCACGAAGGGAAGCGATGACTGATCAAATCTCTTGGACGTCCGGATGAGGTGGCTTGCTTCCCAGCAGCAAATGCTCAGCTCAGCTATATTTGTATTGTACAGTACGACCATTCCATTTTCGAGTTGCCGCATCATTTTTTACCTTTCTCTGCGAGGCGGCCCTATCATATTTTGGACCAGATACCCCAAAGTTCTTCTCTTCTTTGCGGTTGTGTCGCCAACTTTTCGGTTTGCGACACTCGGTATAGGCGTTTCAGAGTGGACTTTTGCTGGGCAGGATTTTCTCTTTTGCCACTCTCGTCATCCATGGAGCTTGCTCAGGGGCCCCGTGGATGGCCCTTTCGGTGACCTGAGCTGAGCGTTTCTGCACATATGCATATGGGCCAGCGAAACTCGTCGATCGATGACTGTGCTGTTGAGGAGTAAAGCATGGCATTTTGACATGCCTCCGTGGAAAAAGGCCCCTGGGCTCAGCCGTGACGGCCAGTACATACATACATGGCAATGATGGTCGTCGGTGTGCTGACGACTACTGATGGAAAGGGGGCTTTCAAGTACGGTACCATGAATGAGATGATGAAACAGGATGGAGGGGAGTGCATAAGGAGAAGCATGGATGGTTTTAGGGATCATGGAAAAGTACAAAAAATGAAGCTGTCTCTTGATTCAGTTATGATTTCTGTTTTGCTTTTGATTCTCTGAAGTCTGTTTAATATTCTTCTGTCCACTGCTGTTCTGTCCTGCATTTTCTGATATTACCACCGCACTGCATGGAATCAACTGCTGTGTTTACAACATCTACGTTCCGGGCTTACTGCCTGTGTCACTACTGCCGTTGATCCGTTTGCACACTGTAAAGTGCCTTTTTACTTCCATTTATAGATATCTGGACAAAAACTCAACTTTTAATGCCTAACGCCTCGCAGTAGTCCCCTAATGTGCCATACAAACAAACATGTCTGATGAAGAAAAAAGAGGCAAAGTGATCCTCGAACACAGAATGCAATGCGACCCCCCCAAATCACTTCCTAAACTTGCCACCGCCACCACCACCCCCTCCCTGCCGAGGCTGGCTCCCGTACGCCCTCCGGCCCTGCGTCTTCTTGTCCCTGCTCATGCTCGCCGCGAGCGTGATGTCGACGCGCGGCGGGGTCGCGAACCCGAAGCTCTTGGCCACCTTGGCCAGGTCGAGCTTGTGGATGTCGAAGACGCTGCGCAGGCTGTGGCTCGCGTAGGCGTGCAGGTAGGAGCGGTACCCGTCCTTGGCCGACTGGTGGAGGTAGTAGTTCTGGCCGATGAGCTTCTCGAGCTGCGACTGCACGTTGATGACCTTTTTCGCGGGGAAGTCGAACTCGACGACGGGCACGCGCGCCTGCTTCAGGTAGGTCAGAAAGCCGACCTCGGAGGGCAGCAGGAACATGAGCGAGCGGCCCTTTGTGTTGGAGCCGCGGGCTGTGCGGCCCACGCGGTGGATGTAGTCGCGCGGGTCGTCTGGGGGGTCGAACTGGACGATCCAGTCTACCGAGGGGATCTGCGAAAGGGTGGAGGCATTAGTATTCGAGACTATGTGCATCATCGGTGACAAGTATAGACTTACATCGAGACCACGGGCAGCAACGTCAGTGCAAATCAGGGTGCCCTGCTCGGCATTGCAGAACTCGAAAAAGGTGTTTGTCCGCTTCTGCTGCTTTTGCTTGCCCTGAGGAACCTGTTAGAAAATGAATGGTTGGCTGGTGATAGCCTGCTGGTACTTACATGAAGATCGAGAACCTGCAGATCAATGTAGTTGAGCAGCTCGGCATAGTACTTGACCGAGTTGCAGCTGCTGAAGAAGACAATGACCTTCTTCTTCTGCATCTTCTTGAGGAAGGAGAACAGCAGCAGGAACCGCTTATCGGCTTCGCAGATGACATAGCCCTGCTCCAGGCCCTCCACAGTGCTAAACTTCTTCTCTTCATCGACGTTGACGTAGAGCGGGCCGGGGCGCAGAGATATCCTGGCCAGATCCTCGACCTTGGTCGTCTGTGTTGCAGAGAATAGCATGGTCTGTCGCTCGTCCTTGGGCAGGATCTTGATAATCTGCCTCATCTCATCCTCGAAACCAATCTCGAGAATTCGGTCGGCTTCGTCGATGATGAGAGATCGCAGGTTCTTAAAGACAAATGGTGTGTTTTGCAGGTGGTCGAGAAGTCGACCGGGAGTGGCAATCAGGAGGTTGACACCCTTTGAGAGCTTGTCCGCCTCCGCTCGCCTGTTTGCTCCTCCGATGACGATACCGTGGGTCTGCGTGTGGCTGGTCGTGTTGTCAGCGGTTGGATCCGAGACGATTTCTGGCAACATGTCACTTACTACTTCATGAGATCCTTGGCGACACTCCAGATCTGAAGAGCCAGCTCTCTCGTTGGGGAGACAACGATAACACCAGTGCCGTTTCTCGGCTTGAACTTGAGCGATCGGAGCATCTCAACGGCGGGAATCAAGAAGGCGAGGGTTTTGCCGGATCCAGTCTTGGCCGCACCGAGTACATCCTTGCCAGCGAGAAGGGGCGGGATACCTCTCCTCTGGATCTCAGTCATTGTCTCAAATCCCATATCCTTGATGGCGTTCATGGTCTTCTCAGACAGGTTCAGCTCGGCGAACGACTGGGCATTGGTGCCAGTCTCGATTGGGAGGGAGAGATCTTTCTCGTCGTCAGGGTTGGCCTCAGCCAGGTCTTCACCTTCGGCCTCATCGTCATCGTTGTCGGATTCGTCGTTGGCGTTTTCAACCTCGTCAGCGACCTCATCAGACTCGTCATTGTCGTTCGACTGGTTCTCCGCTACCTCTTGCTCGGGGACTTCCTCGACAACTTCCTCGACGGGCTTCGACTTCTTGGCCTTCTTGTGTCGGACGCCGTCGACATGCTTGTCGGACGACTTGACGCCATTGGCGTCCTTAAGTTTCCGCTTTTTGCTGTGGTCGGAAGCCATGATCGATTGCTGCGGTGCGGGATGCTGGTGCTGGTACACTGAGAATCGAAGTGTTGGCGGTCGCTTGGGAATTTTCTCTGGGCCTTATCGCAATCTGCAGAAAAAAAAGTCTGGGTGGGGTCGTCGGGGCGATAAGCCGATAAGCTCTTAGCGGTGCCACTATTTTTCCCGGACTACCTGTCACAGCATTGAGGCAGCTTGGGCTCATCCAATGCTGGGCTAAATGTTGACCAAGACTGACCACCAAATGGTAGCACTACGAGTTGCTCATTGCCAGCTCAATACGCTCATCGTTGAGAACATCTCTGTCTCTAGTTCGAAGCCCGTCGATTCCATAAGGCAGAAGCAGGCTACGAGACCTAAACTGTCGAGCTGGCTAGGCTGTAGTGGCCGTGGCAGCTCAACGAATTCAAGCTGACCATGCCAACTTTGAGGTCCTTTCGCGGCATCCATTGGTCCTCGAGACCATGATCTGAGAGCACGGGGGGACTCAATGGCCGGTGTACAATCTCCTTCTGTCATCAGAAAAAGAGGAGTCTTTCACTGACGACTCGCCGAGATCGGCCATCTGCTGCTGAGCAGGCAGGCTTGCAAGCAGTATTGAACCTCGACGCCGCACCTGCCGTGTCCTTCATTGTCCACGTCCCTCGGGCCTCGGGTTCTTGTGTTTTCTATCGCTGCACAATGCTGAGGGCTCTCGAATGGTTCGCTTAGCTGCTATCCGTGCGTCAACTCTCAGCAGTCCTGCTCTCCAGGTTTTTCCCTGGCTCGCCATCCTCGTGTCCGTGTCCCGCCTCTGCCGTCTTGTGGACACCATCAGCATCCTGCACAAACCCGGTCCTATCCTGGCGCAGACGTCACTTGATACGGGCCATGCCAGTAGCATCCCCTACCAGCTTTTTCCATATCCAGCCGCGGCATCCGTGTGTGCGTCAACCTGTTTCTCAAGTGAGGAAGGGTGATTTGGCAGGCTGTTTGTCCATCGCGACGTTCGGGGATCGGCAGATGCTGAACGTCAATCGCTCTCGAGAAGGCTTAGCCCCAGCTTTGTGCGGTAGCTACTACCGCAGGCGAGACATTACTGCGACTCAATACCGCGGACATTTTCTGACTTGTCGATTGACTGCTGGGACGAGACTCGCTTGTGCGCACTCGTTCGGTTGCTCGGTGGGCACTGATGATGGATAAATTGCGGATAATGTCCAAATGCGACGCCGTCGAGCAATGAGCGCCTGCGAGCCTGGGCGTGTATGACATCCCAAAAGCGCCCCCAGCTACCCTTTCGATTTCCCCTTGTTTATTTCGAAGGACCGCTGCTGCGGCTGCCTGTCATATATTGCCGTCCCCCAATTTAATCAATCCGATTGCGCGGGCTGTTCCGACGTCCTGGAAGCATCAATTAAGGGTCGGGGCGAAGATGCAAGTGCAGGCTTTGGTCTGGTTTCCCGGGTTTCGGTGACGAAGATCGTAGATTTCAGGCAAAAAGAGAGCTCAAGGGGTTCAAAGATCTTTTGCGGCGACTTCGGGCCTGTATAAGAAGTCGAGAGTCTGCAGGCTAGTACAAGTGTCCTTCGCGCTGCTTGGACCCGAGCGGCTTCTGGTCATCTTCCAGGTCCTACTGTGCCTTATGTGTGCACCGCGGCAAGCTCGCTCAAGCCTCACTCGTTCGATATTAAACGTCATATTTTGGGAAGCTCCCAAGGAGCGGTCCTTGCGCACACTAGATGACATGCGTTGCAACTTCCTAATCCAAACCCTCAGCTCCGGGGTTCGGTCTCACGGTAGCATCATGGGGTAACCACCTCTCCGGGGAAGCAGGGCGTCCTCTGTGTGCAACCTATCCACGATGAATGGTCTGACTGGGCCATGATGTCCTTGCAGGGCCTCATCGGCGAGCACTCTCGCCCCTCCAGACCCTGGCTTCCTCCTTTCTTGGAATTCGCCGCCCATGACAGGCATCCGGGGGCGCAAGACACGGCTCAGGCCGAGAGAGGTCGCATTGCAGCATCACGACCCTCGTCTGATTGGCGCCATCTGGGCGGTGACGCGGGGGCGACCCTGCTTCTTTACGTGAGGGGACTCTTGAGGGACGATCAGAGGCAAGATGTCAGCGAGGCCCTTCCAATCTCTACCCGCAATGTCTAGACCAAGGATGCAATCTCGACGATAGTTCTCCTGCCAGAAGAGGATGGTGGTGCAACGCGACCGCAGCTCTGTCGTCCGATCATGGATGGATGATGGTGTCTTGCAGGTTGCATCCTCAGCTCTTGGGTACGGCATGGCGATCTCGGGCTTGGGTCTGGTCAAATAGGATTGCTGCTGGAATAGCGAACCTGATAATGGTATAAAAGGGCACCGAGTTTCCCCTCTGCATGGAACAGTTCATGCCTGACATCCAGAGAACCAGACTTTCATCTTGCAGATCCTGCTCAGCAATACACTCGCACTTGTTGTCACTTGACATTGTGTCATTCATCTTCCCATCATGAAGCCCTTCTTCGTTCTCACCTTCCTTGCCTCCCTCGGCACTGCTCTTGGCACTGCCGTCGAGGTCGAGAAGCGCGATATCAACGCCGGCGCTCAGCCCCTTAGCCCTCGCGCTGCTTTCCGTGCCGCGACTCGCTCTGAGATCAAGGCTCGTGACTTTTTTGAGTGCTCCAGTGTATGTCTCTATTTCAATCCCCATCCCCCATAGCTACCCCCGCACTCTCCCTTACAACCCCCATACCCGTTCCTCGGCCTTTCTCTACCTTTCCCTCTTGCTCTCCCCGTGAAGGGAGAGCAACCCTGGAAGTCCCCATACTTACACACTCCGCCATCACAAACAGGGCCCCGCCCCCTCGGACGCCGACTGCCAGACCGTCGTCAACAACGTGCTCGCCTCCAACGGCAACCTGCTCATCGCCGACAACTCGTGCGTGACCTACTCGGCGGGCACCTGCACGGGCTTCTTCTGCGCGCTGTGCCAGACCATGGCCACGTCGACCGACTTCATCGCCAACCAGCTGTCGAGCGCCGAGGCCCTCTGCGTCGCGGGCGGGCAGGCGGGCACCGTCGTCGGCGACTCGGCGCCGCAGTGGAGCGCCGGCTTTGTGCAGTCTGGGCAGGGACTGCCTAATTATAATGACATCTGCTGAATGCGGAAATGAAGGGAGAGGGAGAGGAAGAGGGAAGGAAGGATGGTGGGGGTGATTAGTGCGCTTTTGGATTTGATGTTGTTGTGGTTGTTTCGTCGCGCTATGTACGCTTCCTGATGATCATTCACTTCGTACGCTCGCTTGGTAGAACTATTTGAACAAGTTGTACGTGATGTGAAAGACCTCAGTAGAATTTTGAGCTCTTTGAAACAGTGTGCGAGCCCAAGGAAGATCCTACGTAACAAGATGGTTTGGTTGAGGAGTGAGCGACATCGGAGGCCCAAGGCAGGCAGATTGTTCAAGTCACCAAGGAACTAATTGACAACTTTGCGATGAACGATGACTGTTTAATAAGCTGAACGCTTCAGAAAGTGAGAAGCACTACCACCTTATCCATGTTGACTGCCGGCCTACGTCTCGTCCGGAGAACGGGCCCATGTTCCGATGTCCTGGAAAGGCACAGAGTCGCAAGCTGTAAGCCTTGGCGTCTTCAATGTTGTCTCTACTATCCGGTGGCAACACCTCTTGACTATAAAGCACTAAGATGTAACAGGTGCTGTATAAATATCCATTTTCTGCTGAGAGGACGGGGAAGAGCGGCAAGAGGGAAAGGTACTTGCAGCATGAAATATGTCATATGGATTGACAGCGAGGCACGGCCGGCGGAGAGTGCACAAAAGAGTATTTAATGGAAGAGGTATAATGCAGAAGAACAGCCAACATCATTCAATTCAGTGCAATACGATTGGTGGTGGCTTACAAGTTCCGCATTGATGTGGCTGATTCAGGGGTTCAGGGGCTCAGGGGTAAGCGTCGAACTCGAATTCCAAAAAAGTCCGGATCTGTAGACCAAATATCATCAAGGCCGACTAGGATACTTCAATTATGAAATGTATTTGCAAATTCACCAGGACTTGATGATGGCCTCGTCCTGAACATAAAGTGATCGCGCCCCCCTATCCCTCAACACCACGAACCAGCATCACCAAGCACCACCAACAACACCTTCCCACAATACCACACCACCAAATGGAATACCAAAAGGAAACAGCACAGATTCGAACCAAAACAAGAATCAAAAAAATATATCCCCCCTCGGGGCAAAAAAGCAAAACTAAGGAGTTCGATGTGGCATCGAACCGGGAACCACCCCGGATCTCATCCGCATCTACGTCTCGCTGACAAGAGGGCCGCGCAGGGCTAGCAGTTTCGTGCACGGAACACCTCCCCGCCAAGGGGGTTAGTCAAGTCCTTCCCCGTCGAGACGGACTGTCATGCTAACCCAACGGCCCCTGGACCGCTGCACCAGTCGGCCCGGACCGACTGACACACCATTGGACTTGGAAGTGGTACGCACTTGACCGAACCTATAAAGGGTCTTGCGCAGGTCGAGCGAGGCTCATCTGAAATTGAGCCTCAGGCCCAAGGCAGAAATAAGGGTATCAAGACGTATCAAAGATAGCAAGAGAACCCAGCCCAAGGGACGACGCATAGGGTACCACCACCACTCAGGGCAGGTCTATTGCTCAAACGTACATCATCGCGACGGCCTCGGTCGAGCTTGTTACTCCGACCACCACAGGCAACGGGTCTCTCATCACGAAGACCTAGATAAGGACTCCCTGAGGAGCAATTCGCCGTGACAACCACGCCAGCAACCCATCCAGGAATTATATTAGTGCCACACCTCGAGCACAAGCTAGCCACCACGGCAAAGCACAACGGAAGTAGGTAATCAAATCACCCCCACAAGAGGACAGTCACTGGAGATGCACTAGAGATACGCTCATCAGAGACAAGAAGATTCAATTCATCGCGATTCTGTATGTTTCCCCAATGTACATCTCACACGGATGCCGGGTACCTAATTCTAAGCCATGGTATCATAAACATCATTTCCCTTCCTCGGACAGCCACAATATTTCCCCCCCTTTTCTTTTTGCCCTCATACCTATGTAGTCTCCCGACTCAGAAGACATGTCCATGATCTTTATGCCATTTCCGCAAACACAACAACAGCTGCGGATGGCGTTTTCGCATATCCATCCCTTAATGCCAGTAGAACTCTTCGATGATGTGAAAAAAAAGTACAGTCCGCCAGTGAAGCATGCCATGTGCGTTGACATGCCTGCCTCATGATGCAATAGCGCAATACCTAGAAACTCCATGTTTGAATCATCGTTTTGGTTGTGCCGAACTTCAAAAGACGAGAGGAAGAAAAAAGCAAAGGCCGTCCTGACGTAAGCAGCCTATCGTACAGTTCGCCAACAACTACCCCCTTCGGTTCTTCAGATCACCTCCGGGACGGGATCCTCGTGCTTGGCCGTCGATCCCTTGCCGCGCCAGGTGCTGACGGCGTCAATACCGGCCGGGTAGCGCACCTCCTCGGTGCCGTAGGCGCGGGGGGTGAGCTTGATCAGCGTGTGCAGCGGAACATGCATCCAAGGGCTCTTTTCCTGATCCTTTTTCATGAAATAGGCATAGATGCAGCGCAGCACGGCCTGGTGCGTGACGATGAGGATGTCCTCGGAGCGCTCCAGCTCCATGATGATGGGCTCGAGACGGATCACGACGTCGCGGTACGACTCGCCGCCGCGGTAGCGGTAGTTGTACTTGTCCTCGTCGCGGGCACGGAAATCATCGGGGTAGTAGTCCTTGATCTCTTGGTAGGTCATGCCGTCGCAGACGCCCGAGTCGAGCTCGTCGAGTGCCTTCCACTGGAGCTGGTTGTAGTGCTTGGGCAGATGGCGCGCAGTGGCGATCGTCCGCTTGAGAGTCGAGGTCCAGACGGTCAGCGGGCGGTCATCCTGCTCCAATGTTAGCACCAATCAGTTGGGAGAGAAATATGCATGATGATGTTCAACTTACGCCCACAGACTTGCGCACCAGCTCGGGCAATTTCAGGGCGTATTGCTCGCCGCGCGGCGAAAGTTGCGCGTCGCCTCCAATCCTGCCGTCGAGATTGTACATCGATTCGCCATGCTAAGCTTTACGTCAGTCTTGGCGGCCGGCAAGACCATGAGGCGGGGTTGCAGAAAAACTTACACGGGAGAGCCAGACGGAGCGCGGGCGGATATGCAGGTTCATGAGGTAGTAGACGATGCGGCTCTCGAGGTAGTCTTGAATGCGATTGATGATGACCTGTCGCCCGACGTTCATCATCTTGAGGTACGTCATCTCGCTCTCGTCGCCGTCCTCGTCAATCGAGACGTAGATCTTCTCGTAGTTGCGGATGCGATTCCTGAAGTCCTGCGCAGCCTCCTCGGGGTCCTGTCCCTGGTAGTCTGGGCTCGTCGTCTTGACGTCTCGGATGTTGGCCATGATCAGCTCTTCGTCGTCGCATTTTGACTCGACAAAGATGGTCTCGATGCCCTCCTTCTGGCACGTCTCCAGCACCCATCTCCGGCGCTCCTTAGTAGAATTGGTCGCATCGAGAATACCGACGACACCACCAGACTTGAACCACTTCATCATGTCGGCGACGGCAGCCTCTGCGGCCGCGCGCCGCGTACGCTCGCCCGCGGCATTGTTCGTGTCAAAAAAGTCGGCGGTGGGCTGGGCCGCGTCTTTCCGACGATAATTGCCCACATTGAAGGTCGCAGCCGGGACGGAGAGCCATTGGAGGTAGCGCTGGGCTGGAGAGCCGTCAGAATTTGCAACAACAAGACAAAAAGTGGCCTTGCCATCCTGTAGACATGTTCACCGAGCAAGCGACGAGACCATACCTTTTTGCGCAATGTAGCTCTTGCCTCGAGCAGGCAGCCCCACCATCACCACGCAGATGTGGGTGTCCTCGACCTGGACCCCGAGGCCGTTAGTGAGCCGCGGCATGACCGAGTTTGGTTGTGGTGGAAGAATGCGAAAGCCGCAAGAGGAGAAAGAGAAGAAAGGGTGAAAAAGAGGGTCAGGGAAGAGAGAAGGGTTCGTCACTCGACAGGTGACGAAAAACCGAGGTCGCGTGTCGTGATTCCAGAGTAGATGACGATGTTATAGTGGTTTTGGCAGTTTTTCTGGAAGTTGACGGGATGGAGCAGCGGAAGCAGTCTCGGGTCGCCTAGACTGAGAATCCCTGTCCCGCTCGGAAATCTCAGGGAAGAGCTTCTCCACGAGGTGCCACTGGGGGGCCAGGTTGAAAAGCAGGTACTTGACCCGAGGGGAGCCCGGTATTGGTCCCGCGCGTCGGCCTAGGTAGGGTAGTCTTGGGACCTGAATCGCTGAAAAAAGACCCGGCCGGAACCACCCCGCATTACATCAGATGCTTCGGACAAGGGGGACGGTCGTGCTTTTGTGACTGGTGAATCTGCCCACGTTTGTTTCCTGGGGAATAAGAATCGTGCCAGGGAGAACTTCAACGTCCCAGATGACCACTCTCAACCTTGCCTGGTGGGGTTCATGCAAAGGCTTCAGCGACCTGCGTGGGTGACCGCTTCCAGCTTGAAAGATGCATATCCCATTTCACTTTGGCATTCGACAGCGTCAATGTCGATGTCATTCCGCCCGAGTCATTGAAAAAAAGGTACACGCGCACCAACCAAAATAGAACCGGTTCGCTTGACGCCAGTCACTCGCACTATTCGTATACGACACAAGCAAACTCCCAAGAATAGGTAGGTTTGCCCTGTAACAAAACCCAAGCTTTGTCGGTCAACGACCACTACACCACTGCAATTGCGGGGTCCCAAAAAAGGTGCCAGCGGTCTAGGCCAGGGCCGCGCATGTATGTACGCTGGTGACCACTGACCAGACCGCGCCGGGTCAAGCAGAGCCGCAGTAGACGAACAAGATGCGCCTAACATGCAAGAGCTACATGGCCATCATACCACTCGGTGTCCTCAACGGTAGATGGCAGGCCAGCGTCGCACAGCGGCGGGCCTACGACGTCCACAGCAAGAGCAAAAGATAAGACGCACGACATTCCATCTTCGCTCTGGCGATTCTCTGCAAACTCTGCACCATCACCAGACCTAGGAAAGCTGGCCCCCCCGAGGCACTAAACCCGGGCCCTCGTTGCAATCCCACGTACGTACATCGTCGGCATCTCTCGCCCCCCTTCATAATAAGGCCAGCAAGTGGAGCTGGGATGTGTTGGCATTACGAACAACGAAAGAGGCGGGTCGGCGGCAGCCATGGGATGGCATTCTCCCACTCCCTTCAAACCGAAATGTGGGAGTGCCCAGACCGCAAAAACGTAAAGCTAGCGGCAAGTGCAACGGGCTTCTCACCGCCCTGGCCAGCATCATGCCGCCGCCGTTCCCTGGGACTCGCTCGTGCCAACTTGGCGCGGGATAGCCAGCCGGTGCTGAGCTGGGGCGATCTGCGTGACCAAAAAAATGGACACTGCCGAGGAGGGGCCACTACAGCCACAGGGCCACTGGAACGCTGAACTTCCATTGTCCCTTTCCACAGCCCACAGTGATAAAAACAGCCCGAGAACATGTAATTCCAGATGTGACTCGAAAGGAATGTGATTGCAGAAGAATTATTATATATTGTTCGTACCTTGGCGATAGAGTAGATATTGAGGCGAGGATCGGTAGGCACAGGGCCACCGGCAAGGATTCCTGACCGCATCGTTGGAAAGAGATCTGAGCTGGCGAGCCCCATGTCAGCAGATGAGGCGGCGCGCGGGGGGGTATCGCTGTGGGGGTCCCTTCGTTTACTTGCCTTGCTAAGTCCAGATAACAGACCTGGTGTTCAGGTTCGAAAAGAGGAGGTCGCCAAGCAGGATGGGCTGAAAGCAAAGATCTTCTGGGGAATAAATGAAGAGATATCCAGGTGGTCTCTCATTTGCACCGAGTGGTATGCGAGAGAGGGCAATCTCCCCAATTTAGTGTTGGGAAAGCACGCATTATGGCGACCGCCCAGACAGATGCTTGAACACACAGGTGCGACGAGAGTGACCGACGATAAGCAAGATAAGCAGACAAAGCTTTGTTATCAGTTCAGTTTGTGTGTCAAATCAAACATGACCGAAAGCATGCCAGTTTGTGTGTGTCTGGGGAGTAAAATCAGTGGACAGAAGATTGGTTGGTTTGCGCTCCAAACGCACAAGGTCCGTATCACAGGCAGGCAATCAACATGCATCAAGCAGCAACACACAAACAAGACCGCACTGCAGGCAGGCATGAAGCTGAACCTCTAGTCAGATATGTCATTGTCTCCATTCTCTAAACTTGACGAAATGCTGCTGGTTCAACAACAAACATATTGCACCAAAAATCTTCCTTTCCCCCTTTTCGTCTCCTCACGTCTCCTTTGATGGCCCAACATCTCAACAACATAAATGAGCCTACTTCAGTAATAAGGACGTCCATAAAAGCGCATCTGAGCAGATCCAATGTCAAAAACAGCCAGAACGTTCTGTAGGAAAGCATCACCCAGGATGAAAGGCCCAGTGCCGCCAGTGCTGACTGTAGTCATACAGAGACCTGTCAGCGGGTCCTTCTGGTTGCGCAAGATCATGTCCTTGGGGTTGATCAGAAACGCTGTGCCTCCAATGACGACCGAAAACGGAGGCGCAACGGCATCACACGAGGTAAAATAAGCACCATATGAGTAGAGGTACTTGGCTGGCGGATCGAAAGCAGCGTTGATGGCATCTGCGAGAACTGTTTTTTGTCACAATGTCAGCGCCTAACCTTGTAGCATGATGGCCTTTGCCATTGTTGGGAACGACTCTGTACGTACTGAGAGGCAAGTAGTTGACAGTAGTTCCACTGTCAATGATGAAGGGGTATTTGTCCTCGTTCGTCGACATGCCAAACTGAAAACCGTCGGGGATGATGGTGTAAAAAGAATAGGCCCAAGCCGTGTGCGGATCACCGACAATATTGGCCTTACATCACGTGTAAGCGCAACTTCAGCTCGAGAGGAGGCGAGAAAAACTTACGATGATGATGTCGGCGTACCCATAGGTCGAGCTATCCAGGCCATTGATAATGTCTGGAATGCCGCCCCAGCCAAGAAGCCCACCGGTCGAGTTCCTGCTGATGGCAAGGCTGAAGACTGGGTCGACCAGACCCTGCTGTACCATACGGGTGAAGACGGGCGAATACGGTGCCGACTGATACTGTTCGTGATCGTAGGGCTCACCGTAGAAAGCGTCGGTGATGGACGGATACCCCAGACCAAGTATGCCGGTAGTGTAGTTGTCCCCTATCCAGTAGGACTCGTTGACGAGCGCAATCTGTTGCTTCTCGACCGTGATATTGGCGAGAGTGACATCCGACAAGCCCATTGGGCCAGAGACCATCTCGCCATCGCCGTACTGAACGAAGAGGTGGACGTCAGGAACAGGTCCGTACTGGAAAGTCTGCGGCTTGGTGTGTCCGAATGCACAAGCGCCCTGCTGCAGCATCGAGCCCATGTAGTCCGTGCAGGTGTAGTTGCTCTGAACAGACCAGGTGTCCGAGCTTCCCGTATCGACAATGAGATTGACCGACACACCATTGATATCGACTTCCACGGCGTACGCAACACCGCGAGCATCAGTCGTGGTTATGTTCTGATAAGCCCCGTCGTTGGGCGTTGCCTGTCTCTGATATGCCCCAATCCTGACAGGGGCAGTCCTCGACGCAGCACCCTTCCGACTGATACCCTTCATGCGCTGGAAGTTGCGGGTTGGCTTGAGCTCACAGGGTTCCCGAGTCGCCGCCATCCGCTCGAAGGAGAAGCCTCGTATCGGGGAAATAAGAGATAGAGGATCGGAGCGAGACTCATGGCCACTGGGCCGGGCCTCAATGAGCGGGATGGCAGTGGCGCAAGCCAGTGCCAACGAGACCAAAGACTGGATGAAGTGCATTGTAGTGATTGCGAGTGTCAACGAGAGTGGATGGATGGGAGGATGTTGCGAAAAGAGTGGCAGTAAAGCGAATGGCAGACGGGAGGCTCATGTGGTGTTTTAAACACAAGAGGGCATGACTTTAGTATAACAAGGTCTGATCAAGAAGACAGCCGAGACGTGGGATACCATTCGGAACACAGCAGCTGTCCAGAACTCGAACAGAGCAGGCGAAGGCAGCAACGACGGGTGCCATGCCAGGCCGTGGCACTCCAACGGCACAGATCGACGGCTCCGAGCGTCACTTCGTGTATGCGTCTCTGAGAGAAAGAGGCAAAGCCAATTACGGCAAGATGAGGCAGTGCGACCAAGCAAACTCGGAACAGAATGTGCCGACTGCATGCCGGAGACCGGTCGACATCAATTTGATGTCACTTCATGGCGAGATCTGTTGCTTCTTCTGCCTTGTACCATGCCTGAGATTCATACCCGGTGTGTATCTGGAAGTAGATGCAGGTCCTCGGCAGCTTCCCGTAGCAAACCAGAGCAGGTGCGACTGGACGCTGCAGCTGTGGGAAGGTGCAAGAGAAGCTACCTTACCTAGGTACTCATGTAGCTGTTGTGCGAGTCCGGAAAGACCACAGCTTCGAACCCAGCATTGAGAGGAGCTGTCAAATCTCCATTGTGCTCAGGGCTCCGTGATACCATATGGCACAAACAAGATCCTGTGTTGCCTTGCAGGTATTTGGAAGCACTCGGGGCGGGCTTTCGATCCACAGGGCGCCTCGGACACTCGCAGTTGGGCAACATTATGTAAGATCCTGCCCCGGTTGGCTTCGATCGCCGGTACCTGCATGCACGTGTCACACGCCGAGGCGAATCGATGCATGCAGCCGGGATCGTCCCTTCGAGAAGTCGTCCTAGTCGAGACGTTAGGCAGGTGCTGTGAGGGCATACCTAGCGGATTGGAACCAAGATGTCGACTGGTACATGCCAAGCACGAGGCACGGAAACACTCAAGCAGGGCAGGCCCGATTGCGGGAGGTCGGTGAGAATCGCATGCATCAACTGGTGTTTCTCACTTGCGAGATGCGGTTGGATTGGCTATCGTCGCCGAGCCGTACGCTCGTTTTCGTCGTCAACATGACACAATGGGGCCTGCCGGCAACCGTTGAAAATCCTCCGGGCGCACGATGAACAAACAAGGCACCATTGGATCTGTCCGCCGAGCTGCTCTTCGTGGACAGACAGAGACATATCGGGCCTATGAGCCACCGCGCCCTTGATGGAGCCAGGTAGATTCAGGCACGGCCAAGTCGAAGCTCCATTGAGAAGTACGGAAGCTACAAAGATGTTTCGAGAAGCGATTTTGAAAGACAAGGGATGTCTTGCCATGGAGAAGTGGGGCGGAGGGTTTCTGGTGTGCTCAACGGCTTCGGCGCAATCGTGCTCTCCACGGGAGCTTCAACATGTCCCGGCCAGCGTCACCAGCACAACTTCTCTACAGGGAGCCTTTTTCTCATTGTTTTTTTTACTAAAACTGAATTCGAAATATCTTCCCATATCACTAGCAGCTAATAAAGTCTACTTTCTAATTGTTTACCTAAAAAAGAAAGGCATCCGCGCGTCATCTTCGAAACGAGACGGACCCTTGCTGAATCCTTCGACCTCGGCGTCAGCAACAAGCGCCTGTCTTCGAGCCCCGTCGTCTTCGGCTGTGGAACTACAAGAAAGTTGTCTCACCCACGCTAACAAACTACCTTGTGCCATCTCAATTACCCTTCACGGACAGCGAGGTAGCTCAAAGATCTCGAATAGACGGGTGCCGTGCAGCGATGGCGTCCAACGCAGCCGTGACACCCAGCCAGGGGCGTCCGCTCGCCGGCTTCGCCAAACTCTCGCCCTGCGTCCTCCACTACCGGCCCGAATCTAACGCCGCGTCCGCCCCGGCGGCCTCGGGGTCCTCTCCGACGCCGACGCCGACGCCGCCCAAGCTCATCGTCTTCTGCGGCTGGATGGGCGCCCGCGACGCGCACCTCGCAAAGTACATTGCCCAGCACCAGGCGCTCTACCCTTCGGCGCAGATCCTCCTCATCCGGTGCACGATGGCGCACATGCTCTTCCCCAGCACCGCCCTGTCGCAGATCAAGCCGGCCGCGACGGCGGTGCGCGCAGCCCTGTCCGACGGCGGTAGCAGTAGCAGAAGCCAGCAGAAGCAGGAGATGCTCGTCCACAGCTTCTCCAACGGCGGCTCCGCCATGCTCTGGCACCTGTACAAGGTCTACGGCGAGGCCCTGCCGCCGCACTCGACCATCTTGGACTCGGCGCCGGGCCAGTTCGAGTACCGGAGCACCATCACGGCGCTCACGGCGGGCCAGCCCTGGCTCGCGCTGCCCCTCGCGCACCTCTTCGCCACGGCGCACTGGTTCGCGCTCAGGGTCCTGCGGCGGGCCGACCCCTTGGCCAGGCCCGCCAGGGCGCACAACGACAGGGCCGGCGGCAACGCGAACGAGGTGCGGCGCGCCTACGTCTTCAGTAAAGAGGACAAGCTGGTGTCGTGGCGGCATGTCGAGGAGAACGCGCGGGAGGCGCGGGCGGCCGGGTTCACCGTCCGACTCGAGGAGTTTCTGGGCACGCCGCACGTCGCGCACGCGAGGGCGGACCCTGAGAGGTACTGGCGCATCGTGAGGGAGACGTGGGAGGGCGAGCTGGCGAATTAAGGTGGACGGTCGAGCGAAGACAGAGTCAGACATTGAGCGGGTAAAAGGCGCCTTGTTGCTCAGGTGTACATGTACACACACACATATAGAATTGATTCCATAATACAGTCGTCTAATCGTTCCATTCCTTGAGAGTCCGCCATAACGCCGTTGAATGCCAAACTTTTGATCCTCGTAGACCGCTAGCGCCATGGGGCCTTACGGATCTTGCCCTGTTTCCCATCACAATATCAAACTCTGCCTATCCCTGATACTAGACAGCTCATACCCAAGCGAGCTCCCAAGATCATGACGCCTTGTGCCGTTTACCCCTCTCGCTATCCCTCGCCACCTCGACGCTCTGCCGCCTGGCCGCATCGTTGTCCCTCTTTCTCCTGCTGCCCGCCGAAGCACCAGCCGCAGACGCTTGGTCGTCCTTCGCCGGCGGCGGCTTGTCCTCCTTGACAGCGACCTTGCCTCCGTCGCCATCCAGGCCAAAGTCAGCAGTAGCAGCAGAGGCAGCGCCCTCCTCGACGCCGATGCCCTCGTCCTCCTCGGCGCACGTGTCGCACTCCTGGTCGAAGGCGAGTTCCTCGACCTGCACGCCGCGGTGGCACTGGCCGAAGAGGCCCGCGTTCTTGGCCTCGAGGCAGGACAGCCGCTGGGCCAGGTCGGCCCACTCGAAGAACTGGCCGCAGGTGGTGCAGGTCCCGGCGAAGACCATCATGCGGCACATTTTGCCGGGGCCAGGGCGGACAGGGGGGTTGTGGCCCGCCGGCAAGGCCGGGAAATATGGGCGGATGGATGGAATGTGTGTGTTTCTCGGTATTGAAGGTCCCAAAAAACTGTTCTGTACCGCGCAAGTCGCTGGCCGTTTCCTCTCGGGAGTTCCAAGGTGATGTGACGTAGTCCTTGGCCTGCTTTGGCCTGCTCTAGCTGCGTGCTTGTGCAGCAGGGTCCGGAGCGTTTCGAGATGCACGTGCAAGAGCTCTTTCGGATTCCCCCTCCTCAGCTCGCTCGACCCCGCGATGTTGGCGATCGAGCCACACTTGGGCTCCGTATCTTTGGCCTAAATATTCCAGAGCCAGCTGAGGGTAGTTGAACATTTGTGACTTTGAAATTAGATGTCATCCGCCATCGAATATCAAAAGATCTCTTGGTAGGGGAACAGGGAGTGGAGTGAGAGCCGGTGTAGGAAATTGGGAGATGATGGTACGGATGCCAAGCCCCACACTGCGCTTTTAAGTTAACCAGACATGCAGGACGGACTGCACGCGTTGCGCACATATGACTGGAGCTTACTTCATATTAGCTTGCAGCTAAGTCCCGTTATCCGTTAGATACATTATGTCACTGTCCGGGCCGCAGATAAGCGAACTAACGGAACTGAAGGCCCTGGACTGAACATTTCCTTGACTTCACTCATTTTCACGAGAACAGAAAGAATATGGTATGTCATTGTCATGAAGCCAGTTTTCTTGCTTCTTTCTTAGCTAACCGGATCGAGTCTGCGCCGCTATTGGCCATCCGCCCATTGAAATTTTGTTGAAGCTGATTTATGTCGAGAGACACGGTTCAAAATGTCTTCAGACTACACCTGTCCTCAGACATTACGCACAGTGACATGACCTCGGTCATGCTAGCCTCAATAACCATCGTTCCTTAGTCATGTTTCTTCTCAAAGGGGATGCCACTGATAAGTTATTTCGCCTCCCGAACCACTGTACCCTTCCATAACCTCTTTCAACCATTATCATACCCGGTATCAGTGAAGCCCTGCCACTGCCACGTGGTGCTGGACACATCTGCCATGGCAGAAGATCGCTGGAGGTTCCTCTCTGTGTCTCCCCGGATATCTCAAGGGGTCCTTCGAAGGCGTCGGGTTCTGTTAACGGAGACTTTCCCCTGAGCCACCTGTCGAAATCGAAGTCTACAGGGGTCTGTGCCTCCTTGTTCTTTCGAGTATCTTCACCTTTTGAAGATACTCGGGAGATCTGGGCACTGGGAGGTTGGAGGGTGGCTGTTGAGTCACGGACTACCAGGCGATGGGAGGTGCCTGCTGCTTGGGAGCGAAGAGCCCATAGACTTCAGGCTCTAGAGGTATGTATCGGTTGGCCATGGAATGAGAAAATGTGTAGATCGGAGAGTGGACGCGATATGTGGCATCGCTATATTATGAGGGGCCAGTCAAACCACCAAGAAGCTCTGATAGCGGCTTCTCGAGGGTCAGCTCAGAAGGGGCAGAGTTGAAGCTAGCTTCGTCCGCTGCTACTACTGCTGCTTCTGCCGTTGACGGGTCTGGGCTGGATGAGCAGCGCACGCGTGGCGTTCTTGTTCTGTCGCAAGAGAACCTCCTTAGCGCCCCGCTTCTGTGCCTGGCGATACCGGATGCTTGTGTTTGACTCGGAGCGCTCCATCATAGGATATCCTCCGCCGTCGCCTCCAGGCAGTGTAAGCCGGCTTGACGTCGACAGGTTAGAATGGGGTCGGTACACCGTTTTGGAGCGCTTCATAGGCGGCAGCTCCTGGCCCAGCCTGGGTGGCGACGATGTGAGATCGGTGACCCAGTCAAGGTGGCCCTGCTCGTGGGTGTCGTAGTAGTCGTTGCCATATTGTGGGAATTGCTGTTGATTACGAGGTGGGCGGCCAAGAAGCGAAGGAGAGGAGTCACCTTGTGATGGTGAGAACATCTGTTGGGAACTAGATGGTGGGGAAACCGCGCGGCCAACAAAGGGGTTGCTGCGTCTCGTCTCCGGCTCTCGAAATAGGGGTTGATGATCAGCAGGAACTAGACTTGGCGATAAGGAAAAATTAAAAGGGGCTCCGGATATTTTAAGTTCGTCTAACCGGTCAGCATGTGCCTGTACGGTAGGTGTGCGATCCAGGAGGGTTGCGATAGTTGAACGTGGTGTTCTTGTATCTGCCTGCCCCGTCCCTGTTCGCCGGCTACCATGAACCCTTGCTTGATGAGACTGCAATGTTTTGGTATTTGCAAAAGGAGGGTATTGGCACCCTGACTCAGGGCAAAAGATAGGTTTTGTGTGGCGTATCTCGTGCTCAGCCCGCTGCTCACTGGTTTCAAAACCTTGACTGGCCAAAGGGCACGGCCACATTCGACATGTAAATGCCGCCCATCTGTGGTCTTGCTTGAAGCGTTCCAATTTCGGAAGGTCGACTCCCGGGAAATTGCGCATATGAAGAATCTTCTGGATAGAGGACTGATAGGCGGTCAAGCTACTTCGAAGCATCGCTCCTGGCTGATTATCCGCACAGGCTCGGAGGTTGTCAATGCATAGATCTTTATGAACTTGGCTTTGAGACTTACCCTGTGACCCACCCTCATCTTCCAGAAACTTATTCGCCCTTTCCAGTAGAATGCACCGGACTATCAGGTACAGGTCAGTGTAGGGCCGCAGGAGACATAGTCTAGAGTCCAGTCCTAGATCTCCGCCTCCTTCGAAAAAAGTTGAGCCATACGAGGCTTGCTTCGAGATGCCTAGGCGCTTGCACAACTCAATGGATAAAGAGTGGAATTTGGACTGTGTATCTATGCAGTTAGTACATTTGGCGATAGCCAAATGATACTCGATCCAGTATTGAGTGGCATAGACGAGCAAAGCATAAGA
Source organism: Thyridium curvatum (assembly GCF_004353045.1). Classification (NCBI taxonomy): domain Eukaryota; kingdom Fungi; phylum Ascomycota; class Sordariomycetes; order Thyridiales; family Thyridiaceae; genus Thyridium; species Thyridium curvatum. The sequence continues at coordinate 63,278 of NW_022156840.1, read as the reverse complement.
GCCAGTCAGAACTCGAGGATGTGTACTTTGTTCGACCTGGTCACTAAAGCTACGCAGTCCGGCTATCAGACAAGCAGACGTTGCCACTCCATGTTCGTAGTAGGCCGTGGGCTCGTCAAGCATGTGGCCACTCCCAGAGCTTTGGAGAAATCTTGTACCCAGGTCAGCTATATAATACTTTAAAGGTACCCTCTACTTACTCTTTAATGGACGAATGAATGAATGTGTAAGTATTATCTGGGTGTTGCTCGATGAATAGTGTACAGAGTTCAAAAACGTAGTCCGGTATCAATTCCACGTCATCGGTCTGCCCAGTGCTGAATGCCAGGGCCGAACGGAGCTCGACTTTCCGAAGGGGTCTTTGAGCAAACGCAATCCAGCTGAATATCAAACGAATCCTGTCCTTTGAGCGGCTATCAAATCCCGAAATCAATTGGGTGAGAATTTATTGGTAACTGAGGTCAGGACATATTAGAAAGTCAATCAATAACAGAGACACCAACATGATCTTACAATTCACTGAGCTCTCTAGGCAGTATCTCGAGAGCACCAAGAACCTCCTCGCGTTTATAGAATATGTTCATCGCAAGATAATCCATCACAAGTCGCGCCCAAAGGAACATTCCTTCCCAAAGGTTAGCCTCAATTTGAAAGAGAATCTCGCGGACTGAAGACCTACCATCAGCCTTCTGGGCAATACAGGCTTCAACGTTTGAAATATCAGAATTTGAAAGCCCTATTTGAGCCAGCTTTTCCAGGATGGCCCTCAAACGGTTCCTCAAGTATACTCTGATCGCCCAGTTGACATTTGTTTTCTCTTCAGCCAGTGACACCAATTACTTCCATTTCAACATTGTCGTAATAGTTGAGGAAGTTCTCACCAACACCAGCACCTTTAGACTTGCCCGCTCAGAGTCAAAGGCAACCCTGACTAGGCGCTCAAGAAGTTTTGTGGTCTTGACTTATGTCTCCTTGTCGCACTCATCAAGTCCGTCAAGAACCAAATGGGTGTAGCTTACTTGCGACGGCTGGAAAGATGTTGCAGCCACTGTTTCCCGCAGAAGCTGTTCTAAAGCAGCATTTGATGGGGACTTCTTCTTGAGGATGAGGGTCTCGTATATATGAGCGATAAGGTCAGGATTAGGTCGTATGACCTGGGTGAGCAAAGCTCGTAGAATCTAATCATACCGCCTAGATGTTGCATAAGTATCGGTGCAGAAATGTGTTATGAGAGTTGACACATTGGCAGCTCTGAGAAATGTTGCAATTTCTGTTGTCAGCACACTTTTCCCGGTCCCAGGGTGCCCATGAAGCACGACAAATGTCGCTTCTCGCGTATTGCGCATCCATACCGATAGTTTTGGTTGTTTAAGAACCCAGTGACTAGTGCCCAAGTGTTGAGTGGCGGCACTAGATATGGTGTCATATATTTTCAACTGGTCTAAATCGTCCATCTTAAGCCATTCAAGGACTGCTCGATATTGGTTCGCAGTGAGCTCCTCTTCCTCTCGTGCAAGCTTTTCTATCTGCTGTTGCCTCAGGGCGTGGATATCTGCGCGTATCCGTGAAGTTTCTGATGCATTGAAGGCAGTGGCTGTTTTGTCGACCAATTCCTCGTGTGCTTTCAGGTCGTTGATGATGCCCTCAAATCTCCTTTAGAAGCGGCCCCAAGAAGTCATGAAGAAAATTTACCAGCCTAGCAGCGTGTCAGCGATGATACTATTAAACATGGCGTTTCTTTTAGCATACTATTTCTCTTGACAAACTTATATGCCTCTTTATGAAAACTGAGGATATCGACATAAAAAACGGCAAGCACCTGCTGGAACTCGACATTTTGGGAGCAAGCTGCGTTCAGTATTTTGAATCTCAGTAAGCATTCTCCGATGCGGCTGTATGCTTTTATTATCTGATCAAAGGCACCAACATGATCCGACGCAATCTGTGCCACGGTCAGCATGAAGGAGGTGATATCAAACGACACATAGGTTTCAACCTTGAGAATGACTTTCATCAGGGCCCAGATCCAAGGCAAGAAAGGTGTGCCGTTACAGAGTACCTCAATAGATCTCGAGTAGTACTGTAACCCTTCGAATAATGGCATCAGACGATGCATATTGCGAAGGGATTGCCATGCCGCAAGCTGATCCTCTATTTTATGAGCTGCTTAGCACACACTGTCCAATGTAGCTCCAGAGCATGCTGATCGGTCACCTGCAGAAACGTTCTTCTCAAGGTCCTCGAATGCTTCACGGATGGCTCGCAGCGCCGGCTGCGATACTCAATTCCTTAATGACATCTCGAATGCGGTGGAAAAGATATGCGCCGTAGGGCTTCCTGCTAGAGATGGTAATAGGGTGAATGAAAGGAGGAGAGAAGGAGAGGAGGAGAGGGGTATGCAATTTCCAGAGGATACATCAGGCTTTAAGAGAGTGGGCGAGAAATCATCAGGTTTCATCTGGTCAGGCTGACTGGTGGGCAAAATTTGGTGATTCGTTGACACCACACCTTGCATGCATGCGCAGCCACCGCCATGTGTGCAAGGCATTCAGGATTGACACGCCGACCGGAGAGCCCTTTTATTCTTCCTTGACTTATTCCCAAGCCAAGTTTGCAAAATTATTTCCTACAGGAATCAATTGCTTATCATCACTCCAGTCATAGACAACTCATGCCATCCAAATAAGCGTCAATGATTAGAGGAAGGAAATGATTGGAACTTCAATTTCACCTTACAGAATGACCAGTGGGTACAAGCCAACTATCAGAAGCTTGATATCTCAAGCTCCACCATGATTAATGACTCTGCGACTCTTCCTGGCACGACAGACCTTTACAAGCAAGTACTTCATAGATTTGGTTCAAGCGATCAACAGCTTTTTGACCGGAGCTCCAATAATTCTATCGTGGAGCATGTTATTGAAACTTCACTATCCCAGCCTGATGATGTTTGTTTCGGCATGGTGAGCTGCTTCCAGAGACGCAGGCACTGTCTTGGCACTAATTACAGCAAGATCGTCGACGTCCAGGGCACCTGCCAGAGCGCAGTATCGGAGACTAATCTCGAGTTCCCCGTGTTTTTTCGATCCCCAGAGACCTTCGCGGGGATAGATGACAGCTCCTTGAGTGGGAAAGTTGAGACGAGCTTTGTTCATATTGTTCAAAGTCTCCAAGATGAAACAAGAATCAATTTGCAAGTCACTTGCATGGTCCAACAGAGCGATTGTCAAGCTAAAAGACCACGGAAATATCTCTCTGTGCCTTGCTGTCTTCAGATCATACTTTACGGGCCAATTGAGCTCTACAACGACATCGGCACCTTCTTCGAGGAACACGGATTCTTTATTCAAGACCCTAAAGGCTGTAACCGCAATGTCTTGTATTGCAATCCTCATCGCCTACCTTCACTCGATTGCGGTTTATTTCCCTGGACATCTGACCTTGAGTTCAGACCCGTCCCGGTAGCCTTCGAGATTGCCGATTTTGCATCACGGCCTGAGCTGCTCGAAATTTTGGACAGCCAGGAAGATCTTCCCCTAACCCCTCAGTCCCCTTCAATTCGAACGCAACTAGCGAGGTATGAGTCGTGGGAATTCTCCAAGAGAGTCAGACTGACACATTCAATTAGACATCAATTACAGGCATTGACATTCATGCTACGGAGGGAGCAAGGTTGGGCTTTCGAAGGAGGCTCTCCCGATATCTGGGAGGTCATTGAACAGGAGGACAATATCTTGTAGGCATTGCGTAGTTGTAACTGTGTCGAAGCCGCTAATATTTCCAAGCTATGTTAACCGAGTCTCCGATCTACGTCAAGTCGAAGAGCCACCCCAATTCCAAGGAGGAATCATAGCCGACCCCATGGGCTTGGGGAAAACACTTTCAATGATTGCCCTGATCGCCTCAGATATCCACAGCAACCCTGAAACCCGATTCGATCATGATTCACCTCACCCGAGATCATCTGGAAGCACACTAGTCATAGTGCCACCACCTTGTGCGTACAACAACTCCCTGAAGACTCTGGAGATTTACCCTAACAAGTCAATGCCAGTATTGGGTACCTGGGAAGAACAGCTTCGCGAGTGCGTTTCCAATCTCTTCATAGTTGTGAGCACTGAACTGACATTGAATCCTTTTCCCCTTCAGCCATGTTGTGCCCGGATGTATGCCATTCTTCAGACATCACGCAAAGTCCAGGTTGACCAGCCAAGAGGAGTCGGAGAGCAACATGCTCGTTTTGACCACCTATCATACTGTATCTGCAGAGTGGCGAAACGGCGCTGGAAGCGAAGATTCTGTTCTTTTCCAAACATGTTGGAGACGGATTATCCTCGACGAAGGTCTGGCGCCCACTCCTGTCTCTCTACACGTAGTAGTGTTAACCATAACCCTTACAGCTCATTTCATACGCAATGGCGATTCCCAGATGGCCAAAGCCATTTGCGCATTGAACTCTGCATCGAGGTGGGCCGTGACAGGATCGCCTATCCAGAATCGCCTGGGAGATCTTGCGACGCTGCTCAAATTTCTCAAGGTCTATCCCTATTCGGAGAAGCAAATCTTCGACGCCCACATATCCAACTTGTGGAAAAGCGGGAACGACGAGGAGGCACTGAAGCGTCTGAAGAGGCTATCTGGATGTCTCCTCCTCCGCCGCCCACAGACTACTATTGAACTCCCCACGCGGACGGACTTCCAGTGGTCAATCGATCTTACACCAGCGGAGAGAAAGCTGTATGAAGAAGTCAGAACGAAGACAATTGCCAACATTGAACACACGATGTCCCAGCCAGACATGGCTAGGAACGCAAGCTTTGTCAATGTGCTCCAGCAGATTGAAGCCATGCGCATGGTGTGCAACCTTGGTCTCTTTTATCACTCTCGACACGACCTTACTACGCGGAGTAGAATGGCAGGCAATTGGGAGGCGGATGCCCAGGCAGCTTTTGATGTTCGTCGCGGGATGGCGCGGATGGTGTGCCAGATCTGTTCCTCCACGATCAACACAGCCGATGCCATCTTCGATGACCAGGATCACGCACAATCTGCTCTCTTCTTCCGTTGCCTGGCCTTTATCTGCCCTACTTGCTCGAACCGAGCTCACAGTTCACGGAATTGCGGGCATGCTACACCTTGCCCCGTAGCGAAAGTGGTCATGGGTCCTTCCGGGCTTGAAGAACCTTTGATTGCAGACTTGAGTAGGAGAGAATTGAATTTGGCATTCGCAACTCAACAACTGCCGACGAAGATTTCTGCTCTAGTGAGCGACTTGCAGCGACAGCCTGAAGACGTTAAAAGGTATACCCTAGTTCTCGGAAGCACAGCATCATCTAGCAGTAAACTCACTAATCGTTACTAGTGTCGTTTTTTCGACGTGGAGAATGACTTTGGATATGATTGAGTTAGGTCTCAATCGAGCGTCAATCAAATGCCTTCGATTCGATGGCAAAGTCCCTCAGAAAGAACGACAAGCCGTTATTGACCAGTTCAGATCTGATCCAGAAGTCAAGGTGTTACTTCTGACATTGTCTTGTGGTGCTGTAGGGTATGTCACCATACTGTTGTGAACTGAAAGTACGGCGGCGCCTACTGACATTGCACTGGTAGTCTCACACTCACCGCCGCCTCTCGGGCATATCTTATGGAGCCTCACTGGTACGTATTACAATTGCAGTCAACTATGTACCGAACTATGTTAAGAGAATATCAGGAACCCAACATTGGAAGATCAGGCACTGGCAAGAATTCACAGAATGGGCCAGAAGCGGGAAGTCACGACAGTGAGACTTTTCATAAAGGACTCTTTCGAGGAGGCAAGCAATACCGCATAACCCCGAATCCTTTTGAGAGATCTGATGAGGCTGACCGTGTCTTCAGCGTGTGCGACAAGTACAAGAGTCCAAACGCGATCTTGCAGCAATGCTGCTAAATAAGGGCCCGGGAGAAGAGGGATCAGATCCCACCCGCAAGCCGCTAGAGGTTGGTCCCGACACTATCCTCACAATGCTCACAAATGATGAATTATCTGCTAACGATAATTCCAGTGGCTTCGATCTTTGATCTGAGATGAATCCTACAACCTGTGGGGCTGGCCTGCTTGAGAGAACCAGTTGGGGCAAGATAGATTCACAGTGCCTTGAGAGGCGACCAATGTCTTGACTCTTGAGGTAACTTTCGATGGAACATTCATAGAGGCTGACTTGTATTTCCTCAACGCTAAGAATGCATATCATCCCTGAATACACGATGGGTTACCCCAATAGCTATAGTTGATGCATCTGATGGATTCATAAGTAGTTCTCTGCAACCAACCTATGTCCCAGCCAGGACACTCAACGATATTTCCTTTCGGCATCACACAAGTTTGCCCGCGTTGGTGAAGTTCTCGTACAACCCTAACCCTTATCCAACTGCCTAGTGACGCAGCCTATCAGACACCCCAAATCCGGAACGCCAACGTAATGCGTCTCAGTCCCATCCCCAGCTTCTTGGCCCGTGTCAGATAGATCTGCTCTCTTCTGCCTCTGGCTTCAACCACCCGCATCAATTAGGCCAGTCCTCATTCGCTCATACATTTCCATCTACACTTTACGATCTCCCGTCGGCTATTCTGGAGGCTGCGTTGTCCACCGTACAAGGATCCTACACCTGCCGCAGCATAGCAATCGGCCTTCAACCCACCTCCGCACAGGTCAGACACGGGCGGGCTTGCTCAGACTCCCATCTATCCAAGAGAAGATGTCGAGCGCAAACGCCCTCTACCTGCTCGCCGACCACGTCAAGCTGTCGCTCCTCGAGCGGCAGCGGGCAAAGGCGCTGGACCTCGAGAGCGACTCCCAGGATGGCCACATCTCGCGCTCATTAGACCAGTTCCGCGACGGCCTCGAGGCCCTGGAGAAGGAGAGGCAGCGGCTCGAGGAGGCCGGCGAGGAGAGGTAAGCCCAATGCTCTCGCTCACCCAACTCTATGCAGATGTATGACAATACTAACAGACTCCCCAACCAAAACAGGAAAGCCCTCAACATCGCCGACGCCCTGCCCTCCCTGCAGAAGCAGTACGACGACCTCACCTCGCAGTTCCACGGCTTCTCCAACCCGTCCACGTCGGCGACGACGACACACCCCAACGACCCGTCCCTCGCCGAGGACTTCGCCCACGCCACCACCGTCCCCGCCCACCACTCCTCCTCCTCCTCCTCAGCAGCCGCGCAGGCCCCAGCCAAGGGCTCCCTCCGCACGTCATCCTCCACGGGCTCCGTCGCCCCCGGCTCCAAATCCGTCCGGTTCCAAGACAACCACGATGCCGAAGACCCCTCCGCCGACGCCCTCTTCTCCCGCTACCGCGACGACCCGGCCGCCGTCGCGGCGCGCGAGGGCGAGGGCTACCGCGACGAGGCCGAGGGCATGCAGGACAACGCCCAGATCCACGCCTACCACAGCCGCATCCTCGCGCAGCAGGACGAGCAGCTCGACGCGCTGGGCGAGTCCATCAGCCGCCAGCGCGAGCTGAGCATGCAGATCGGCGACGAGCTCGAGGACCAGGTCGCCATGCTCGAGGAAGGGGAGCGCCTCGTCGACCGGCACCAGGGCCGGCTCGACCGCGCGCGCCGGCAGGTTGGCAAGATCGCCCGGACGGCGGGCGAGAGCAAGCAGATGGTCGCCATCATCGCGCTCATCATCATCCTCGTGCTGCTGATTGCGGTTCTGAAGTAGAACTCCCGTGTGTCACGAGAGTTCAGACGTGGAAGGGCCTCTCTCTCTTGGGGGCGTTGACAAGCCTATGTGCAGAAACAGGGCACATATACCAAAAAGAGGAAGCGGATAATTATACGGGCAACAGCAGGCGTTCTTGCATTGGGCTGGCGTTGTGGCAACTTTCGAATATCGGTAGCTAGTTCTCTTTTCGTGTTTTTACCCTGTCTCGCGTCGCCTCAAACCTACGAAGGCAAAGTCGTGCAATATCAATAGATCCAGTACACAATCTCGAACACTTCACGATACCTCTCTACGATCACAAGTCACGGGACAATTCTCACAACGTGAGTGAAGAGGATGTCAGTGAAGGACCGAGAACGCCAATATCAACTTGAGTCTATCGTCGCATCTACCATTTAGTTTTCTGGTGTGACGGAGCGATCCCATCGATTCCATTGCAACCAGGCATGAAAGTAAAGAAATAGGAAAAGTGTTAATCATGAATCCTCATCGCTGCGTCTTTTTCTCCTCCCCTTGCTCTCTCCCAGAACCCAGATATCAGATTCCTTTAGCCTGGATCGTCGCAAAAGCGCAAAACTTACCGTACTACCCAGGCAACAACCCAATCATCGCAAGACGAACCCGGATTTTGTCTGCGCAAAAGAGGAGAGAGAAAAGTGTCGTCAAAACTCGTAATAAAGAAAAGAAAGAAAGAAAGAACCCGGTCCCAAATGATGATCAGAAGATGCCCAACCCAAACTTCAAATGGCTCGCAGAGCCTTTTTTTGCAGAAGGAAGGCAAAAAGAGAGACAAAGTGAATCAACACTTTATCGAATGATGTCGCCCTCGCGGTCGATGCCGGACAGGCCCTCGAGAATCTCGCTGCCGCCAAGCATGCCTATGCCGCCGACAGTCAGCTTCGGGGCCGCCGGCCAGATCTCGTGGAACTTGATGCTCTCATCGCTCGCGGCGATCACGACACAGCCGCTGGCGTCCTGCTGGAGTCCAGACGACGAGCGATCGCGCTGGCCGCGTCGGTCCGCCAAATCGGCATCCATCTCGTCCTGGGTGCGAAGCGGGATCCTGGGGTAGGGGACAGCATACAGGGCCCGGTGCTTACCGTCCCATTTGATGGCTGCGACCTGTTTGCAATCCGGCCAGGAGAAGACGGCAACGCGAACGGGGTGCTCCGGAATGGCATAGCCGAAGGTGGCGGCAATCTCGCGCTTGGTAGTGCTCCAGATGAGGCTGGTGACCTGCGCCGAGACAGAGATTGTAGCCAGAGCCGAGCCAGACATGGCGTGGAAGAAGTGAATGCATTTGTCGTTCGAGCCACCACCGGTAGCAACGAGGTCCTCTTGCCAGGGGCAGAAAGCGATGGCCTTGACAGCGGCGCCGTGGAACCAGCGGTGCTTGGCAGCCTCCTGACCGAGGAAATTGACGAGGTATCGAGCGTCAGGCGTGCGACGGATCTCTGCGCCCTCGGAAGTGACCCCAATGAGCTCGCTTCGCCGGCTCACGGTGAGATCAAGGCCCTCGACTTCGTTGGCAGGCTCGTAGGCAAGACCCTTGTCGGAGCCGTGGTAGTTCTTCAGAACCCTCTTCGCATCGAACAAGCAGCAGAGGTTATCGTTTCCACCAGACGCGAAGTATTCGCCGTTGGTCGACCAGGACAGTCCGCAGATCTGCTGTTGATGGATTGTGATGCGAGCCATGAGGGTGACCTCGCCCTTCCAGTTGTCTCTGGCCACCTCCCACTTTTCAGGCCACTCGATCGCATAGTAGGAAATGTTTCCGGACTCATCTCCAACCAGCAAGGTCTCAGTGTCAACTTGGGTGGACCTAGAGTTGCGTGGGTTCTTGGAGAACCGGGGTGTGCGCCTAGGCTTCCAGCTCAGAGCGGAGACCGGCTCGTTCTCTTTGACGGTCAGCCGAGGAAGGCCGCACTCGTGGAGAGACATGAACTCCAAGATTCGGTTGGTGCGGCCAAATGCAAGGATGCTCTTGGCTCCCTCCGTCGAGGAGAATGCAATGGCAGTGAGCCAGACTCGATCATCGTCCGAACCCTTGTTCAAAACCTTGACTCCATCGGTCTCGGACCAGCTGTAAAGAGCGTTGTTCAATCCCACGGCCAGAGTGTGGGATGTGGGCGAGTATGCGAGAATCGAGCAGTAGAAATCGTCGCGAAGATGCGGTGCATCAAGCACACTGTGTCGAATTAGCAAGACTGCTCCGCGAGCGGAGAACGAGACTGACGAGACTTACCGGAAAGGAGCCACAGCCAAGTTTCTGGGCTTTTCAGCTTTTGCAGGATCTGTATCGGGTCAGCTTAGGTAGGTAAATATCTTGTCGCGTCGAGATTGAACATACGATGAGCATTGCAATCCTTGACCCAGACGGTACCGTCCCAGACCGACTTGGGCGAAGCATAGTCGTGCTGGGACGCATTCTTGGAGATGCCGGTGTTGTTGTCGGCAACGTTGGATCCAAGAGTCTTGGACGCGAGGTCGATGCCAAGAGCTGCTGCCAGACGACCCTCGTGCTTGCTCTGATCCAGGTCCAGGTCGGCTTTGGTCTTGGAGAAATCCGACACATACATGGTAGCGTTCGTGCCACTCTGGACGAGATTTCCATGGCCATCATGGATGACCGCACCGTGGGGAGCAACGCCTCCGACGGTCCAAACGGAGCCGGCGCTGGGGGCGCGGTTGGCGTAGGTCTGGTAGTTCATCTGGACAGGACCTAGGACGGTTCTAGCTCGGGTCCTAGGTAACATCGCCAAAGTGTCCGAGCGGGAAATGGATCGCTGGGTGGCGGCTTCCGGGGCCACTCGACGATCAGGGTAGCAGAACGCATCGGGAGAAGCACGGCTGTGGCGAAGGAGACGCTCAGCCTCAGTGAGGTCTTCGGGGCGGCGGGTGAGTCGAAACTTCTCGTTCAGGGACGTAGTAGCATCCCTGGAGGGGAGGAAACGGTCGGGAGCGCGAAACAGGACTCCAGAAGCGCGGACAGGTCCAACATCCGAGCCTCGCCGAGTTGGCTTGAGTGCCTCGGGGGAGGCGCCGATGTTGAGGGCCTCGCGGAAGGCCTGGGAGAGGCGCGGAAGAGTGCGAGACCTCCTCGAGAACAAGGTGTCTGTGTGAGTCTCCGGGGTGCGAGACTCGTCATCGGAGAGCGCGACTTCAAAGTCGGCAGAGTCGTTTCCATCGAACAGGCCGATATGATAAGACTCATGAGAGCCACAAAGAGACGAGATACTTGTTAGGGGAGTGACGATGCTAGAGCCATAGCCAGAGTCCGGGTAAGGCGGCGATTTGTCGCCCTCGCTGAGGGCCTTGCGCCGAGGGCTCGGCGGGGGTGTGACGGGCATGTTGGTTGGTGTTGGATGTTGAGCTATCGTGAGGAAGTTTGTCTTGGGTGATAGAGAAAGGCGTAAGCGAAAGATCTTAAAGGCAAGAATGAGTGCAGTTGAGCTCCATGAACAACCCGAGTGTCTAATCGTTGTGGTTGTCTTGGATGTTGGCGACTTGGCTCAACCGGTCAGAAGGTGAAGGAATGTCTTGACTGATGGGGAAGAGAAGAGTCGGAGGGGATAAGGGGCGGGGACAAGTCCTCCTTATATAGAATTTCCGACGAGAAGTTGCGGCAGCGATCCCTTCATCTGGCTGTCGACAATAGTTGTACCTGAATGGAGATGCTGGACTGACAATAAGAGATACCGGCGGGTGAGCAATAGGAGAGGGAGAGTCAGAGATGGACGGCGAGACAAAAGTGAGAATAAGGTGTCAATAGGCCGATCTGGAACATGGAAGAGAGGGAAAGAAAGGATGGAAGGTCTGCCTGAATTGCAATAGCAAACACAATAGCTCTTGAACTTGAGCAGGAGAAGGAGGCAAGGGCGAAGGGTAGATGCCCAGATGACCATGGCCCTGTGACTCTGAGGGCTAGGTACCTAGCTATTCAAGGTCAGGTAGTACTACCCTACCTTGGTAAAAGGACGAAGAATGGATTATTCACGACATGTACGAATAGAATTATCACTCCCTAAACGACCACTAGGCCATTGATGCGACTTTTGCTTCCAGCATCATCTATCTGGATAGAGAAAAGACATGGAAGGGATGAGTGCAGCAGGGAGCCTTGGGGTCTGGTAGGACTCTTAGCAATCCCTTCAGAGAAAAGCGATGACTTGAGGAATTTTCTTGAATATCTCTTCAAGTCATTGGCTCGATGAGATCAAGACTGTTACCGTGTTCTTTTCTTTTTGTGCAATATGCTTCAGCGTGATGGTAGGAGAGAAGTCAAGATGAGGCTCAGCTATTTCGGGGAAGTAGTGGAGGAGCTCCCAGCTCCGAATGTCAAGCCATCTCCACTAAGCCCCGTGCGCATTAGCGTTTCATTCTAGCGGGGGGGGAGCTCCCAGAGCAACGATTAGATAAGACTTCCAGGTTGTGCATGTCCCGACCGGAGCTGTTCCCCAGTTTGACCATAGTTGCATGTCGCGGGGGGTTGATCTCTTCCTTCGGACCTTGACCTTCTTGGCACTCACATCCCCCTCTGTTGTGATATCGATATGGCGAGTGTATGTAAAACTCTGGATTCCATTCTCATCTGTGGCAATCATGAATCGCAAGGGCGAACGTGGCTAACTGTCTCGTGTCTGCACAGCACGGCGTCGCCCGGGCTATTCGAAAGCGCACTGAGGAACAACGATTAGAAGACTTGGAGAGGATCAAAAAGTACCGCGACCTCGAGGACCAAGTGCGCACAAACGTATGTCGGTTCTCGATACATGCGCGCATCATGCATCTTGCCGTCCGCTAACAAACAGCGCAAACGGTCCACCAGGTCGCGCAGGGAAATCTGGGACCCGAGCTCTTTCAGCTGACCTCGAAGCTCCTGCGCCTCAACCCCGAGTATTACACGATATGGAACGTCCGCAGGCGTTCGCTAATCTCTGGATTATTATCAAAACCATCGGCTGGGTCCTCGCCCTCGAGGGCGTCGCCGACTTCTTCTCCGACCGCCACTACCACACCCTCTTCCGCCGCCTTATCTTCCTCTTCATCGACCGCGACCCCGCCCGGCCCGAACCCCCAGACAACTGGGCGGACTGGTACTACAGCTGATGTAGACACCAGTTCTGCAGCAGATGACGAGAGCAGGAGAGCGGTGGATCAGCAGAACGATGCAGACGTGCTGAGGTCAGAACTCGGCTTTACGATACCCCTGCTGCTCGAATCGCCCAAGTGCTATTGGATATGGAAGTACCGCCTCTGGCTCCTGCAGGAGACGATAGAGCGCCTGGATGTGCAAATGGCTAGGCGGGTCTGGGAGGAAGAGCTGGGACTCGCCTCCAAGATGCTGACCAAGGACAAGCGCAACTTTCATGCCTGGGGCTATCGGCGCAAGGTCGTCGCCAAGCTCGAGAGCGCGGAGCTCGATGGCAAGAGCATGGTGGAGCCCGAGTTTGAGTATACCTACAAGATGATTGGAGTTGACCTGTCCAATTTCTCTGCCTGGCATAATCGGAGCAAGCTCATTCCCCGACTCCTGGATGAGCGGGGAGCGGATGCTGCAGCTCGCAAGGACTTCCTTGAAACCGGTATGCCAATATTCACTGATGATATCGAAGTTGGTTCTCCATATGTGCATGTTGCTGACAATGCGTTGCAGAGCTCAACCTAGTGAGAGAAGCTTTGAACGTTGGGCCAGAGGATCAATCGCTCTGGTTCTACCACGGCTTTCTCATGCGGGAGATAACAGACTACACCGGACGGCCCACAATCACACCGAATCTCTCGGAAAGTGAGAGGGAAGAATACGTGTGTCGTGAGATCGACTTTATCAAAGATCTCCTCGAAGATTATGACGATATCAAATGGCTCTACGATGCGCTTCTTGAGTACAGCGTAGATCTCTGGAACCTGACGGGGCTGATGCCCCAGCCAGACGAATTGGACGAGTACTGGGAGTGGCTGCAGAGGTTGCAGAAACTGGACCCCATGCGCAAAGGGCGATGGGACGACTTTGAGATGATGTTGAGAAAGTCGGCACGAGAGAGTTCAGGCCTGTAACTCGCGAACGAGGATACTTCTTCGGAAGACATATCTATGGCACTCATGGTTGTTTTCTTGCCTTTGTACCAGTTAGCATTGCACTGCGTCATATATCTATCCTCCTGTTGTATATCAAGGCGTTACAGAGGAATCGAGCCATTGCACTTGCCCAAGATCAAGCTCGCATCTACGCCTACCAGCCCGTCAACATATTCTAGCAATGTCTCGATGGGCAGCATGTCCATGGTGCCCAGTACAGGGCTCGAGGACTGGAGTACCTGGCCGCCAAACAGCACCCTGATGTAGAAACCGCTTGCACTGGCCTTGCCCTCGCCAGGCTGGGCTCCACTAGTATTCATCTTCCTCCACAGCTCAAAGACGACCTCGGCACCCATGCCAGGCCAGACCATCTCGTCCACCTGCAGGATGGACAGAAGCCTGCTCACGCTCCCGTCGTGCGCGATATTGTGATACCACAGCGTCCTCTTCTTCCCAGCATCGGCGCCACCGTCCTCACGCATAGCATCCCTCAGATGCGCAGCCAGCTCGGCCACCCAGACACCCCAGGCTCCCACGCTCGCCGCCAGCGACTTCTCGTCGTCGCGATACAGCCTGCTGTACTCCCACTGCCCGAACCTGTACGCCTCATCCGCCATCTCCTGCGTCACGCACACCCCCTGCTCCTTCCCGCCCCCGCCACCACCACCCGGAGAAGAACAAGGCAACGGCTTCCCATGGCACTGCCGGGCAGACAGATTATCATAGTAATGATCCAGCGACTCGTGGAACCCCTCGTCGCGCCCCTCCACGCCAGAGACCGCGTCCAGCCTTTTAAACAACGGCCTCGCGGCGCGGAGGTGCGCCCTCCACGCCCTGCCCTTCCTGATCTTCTTCATCGCCTTGTCCGCAGCACCGCAGGCGTACCGCGGCTCGAGGCTGTCCACCTGCCCGGCCTGCACGGCGAGCGGCACGTCGCCGGTGGTCCGCCACATGCCGTGCACGACCACGCCGGCGACGTGGCTGGTGATGACGTTGTTGGTCACCCGGTACGCCACGCTGTCTCTCCACGCGTTTTCCTCCTCGCGGGACGGCAGGAAGCCGAGCAGGTCGCCGTACACGCCGTACAGGTCGTCCCCGTGGACCCAGGCGTCGTCCAGCCCCTCGGCCGTGATCTGCGGGAACCGGCACGTGCCCCGCCACCCCCTCGGCGCGAAGGGGTTGGCGGGCGAGGCGTACCCGCGCCAGTACGTACCCGCCGCATCGGCGTCGCCGCCGTGGGCCGTGGGCGACTGCGGCCGGGCGTAGTAGAATAGGCCTTGGTCGTCGCAGTCCCAGGGGTAGGGTTCTACGGGGAAGGCGTTTGAGGCGTAGGGCGTGCGCTTGTGGTGGCGGTGGATCTTGGAAACGGTGTCAGGGTCAGGCAGGTAGCTCACTTTTGAGGTTGATGACACGGCAGGGAGGGCGCATAAGACTTACAAGCTCGACGTACCGCAGCTCGTACTCCTCGCCCGGCACGACGTACTCCCGCCGCCGGACGTGCGGCATGTTGCACCAGTTGTACCTGCCGTACTGGTCGTCGGGCGTGGCCGACGAGTCGAAGATGAAGCCGTACACGCCCGAGTCGCCGACCACGTTGGTCAGGTTGTTGAGCCGGGTCTGGCGCGGCGGGTACCACCGCCGCAGGGCGGCGGCCCCATCGGTACTACCCGGAGCGGCAGGAGATGCATCGGCGCCCGTTCTGAGGAACAGCGCTGCGGTGACGGAGGTCGCAAAGTCGGAGAGCATCTCCCTCGTCTGCGCCTGGACGATGAACGGGATGAAGACGAGCAGGCTGGCGATGAGCAGCGCCCGCGTCGCCCAGATCGAGCCGGCGATGGGCCGGTTTAGGAACCCGAGCGCATTCATGAAGGTATGCCTAGGGAGTCTGAAAGTAAGTGTAATGATCAAGCCCGTCCCACATTGGACTGGCTCAACTAAGTGGCCGATGTCAACACGAGGTTCACGTCGGAGATGTGGTTGTTGGTGGGTCCGAGCTCAAGTTTAACCTTCTCATTGATCACGACACCTGAGCCAGATACTTGATTTAAGACACCATAACACTCCCCATATGAGACTGAAATGTTCAGTTATCATGGTTCTATCATGGTTCATTCGCCCCCGCGTTGTGGAAGCATGCACAGAAAAGTACTGTAGATCAAAACTGTAGTGGATATCTCTGGGTACAAGTAATTTACAAATACAATCGCTCCATCATCATCATCATCAACCCTCCCATCTCCTCCGCCGGTGAGGCACAGGACCCTGCATATTATGCATCCCGACAGCCTCATCTCTGTCCTCCTTCCTCGGCGGCAGCCCATGTCGCCGCCGCCCCGCCCTGCTAAAGACCCGAGGCCTGCCCCGGCCGCTGCCGCCGGCCAAGAGCCGGCCGTCGACGCGCCGGTACCGCACCTCCCACTGGATCCAGTGCTCCGTGCCCGGCAGCCTGACCCCGAGCGTCGGCAGCGCCAGCAGGCGGTACTGCCGCGCCGCGCCGCGCCGGTCAAACTCCCAGCGCCACTGCCTCTTCCTCTCCTCCTCCTGCTCCGGCGTCTCCGCCGCGAGCGACCTGCCGCCGGCGTCCTTATCGTGGCTGTCAGGCTCCTCATCGTCGCCCGGCGGCGGGAGGGGCTCCAGCGGCCGCTCGCTGTGCTTGAGCCAGTACTGCTTGCCCGACAGCGCCCAGTCGATGTCGTCGACCGTGTAGAGCGCGGGCAGCGTGTAGCGCACCTTGCCGGGGGCGTACTTCTTGAGCTGCGCCGCGAGGGCGTCCCGCGCCGTGGCGTCGAGCAGCGACTCCCGGAACCCCTTGGCGTGGGACTTGTCGAAGGGCGCCACGCGCACCTCGAAGGGGAACCGGTGCGACAGGCGGATCCAGAAGCGGCCGTCGTAGAGGTGCCAGTGGCTCCAGCGCGGCCAGATCCACTCCTCGGGTCGGCGGCGCCACCGCATCCTGAATTTCAGGGCCGGGATGACGCATGTCGGCAGCGGTGAGTGCGCTGGCGATACGTGCGGCTCGCGGGAGAGATACCAGTACAGAGCACCCCCGTCTGCCCTGTTGTGAACGGGTGTGAACTGCACGCCGCAGATAGTGAACGCCTTGGGGACCTCTTGGTCCGCAGGGGTTCCTCCACGCTCGCTCAGAGAGGGAAACAACCTCGACACAACATTCTGCAAACCAGTAGCAGGTGTGACCTGCGTTTCGGGTGTGACGATACCTAATAATCTTTGCACCAAGATGGCAGCAATAGTCCGGTAGTGCTCCGTGCTTTTGGCATACGAGGCCTCAGAGTAGATAGAATGCTTCCGTCGCGCGCGCGGTCGTAGGGTAGGAAGTCTGATAACGACGGTCCCTACGTTTGTCTGGAAGTCGCGCACGACTGTCTGATCCAGAAGTCTCTGCGCTTCTGCCTCCTCCATCCTGGCTCGCTGGTCGCATCGTCTCGCCAGCTGCAAGATGGCCGGCTTCTGCAGAGCGGCAGGCAGCTTGTGGTGCCGAGCGATATACCGCAGGGCATTCCGCGTCGTCAGTGTCGGGTCTTGGTTCGTATGGTCCTCGAACCACGGGACGTTGTTCTGTTCGCACGTCGCGACTAAGCGGTCCTTCGCGAACTCGAGCAGCGGTCGATAAATCATGACGCCAAGGTCTTCGATATCAAGCGGCACCAGGGGCGGCGCCTTCCTAGACTTGCCTCGGACGTCAAACAGGCCGTCGTCGAGGGAGAAAGGATCGATCGTGTCGGAGTATAGACCAGCCGCCAGGTCCCTCATAAACTCGGACGGGTCAATGTCGTTTCGCAGCGCGCGGCGCATGTGTCTCCTCTCGGCTCGCGAGGGGAGGAGATTGAAGTAGGGATGTTTCAGCCTCTGGTCGTCGATGAAGCCGCTCCTGTCCGCGCCGTGGATCCCCTGGCACTCGGGGATGTCGTTCGCCGCACGGATGCCCCGAAGCCCCCTGCTGCCGTGCCCGGCCAGCAGGCGCATCATGACCGTCTCGTACTGGTCGTCCTCGTGGTGCGCGAACAGCATCGAGGCGTACCTGTTGAGGGCCGCCCTCTTGCCGAGCGCCTGGTAGCGCATGCGGCGGGCCACGCTCTCCAGGTTGGGCAGGGCCGTGGGGTCGGCGTCCCGGCCCAGCTCGCTGGCCCAGTTCAGCGGGATGACCTGGGGCCGGGCGCCTACCCGCTCGAGCGCCCTGGCCACGGCGCGCGCCTCCTGGGAGCTGCCCTCTCGTAGCCTGTGGTCTATGACGAGAGCGTGGAAGCTGTGCACGGGGTGGTCCGCTATCTTGAGCCAGGGGTCATCTCGGCGGGCGCGGGCGCAGAGAAAGGCGAGGGCCATTGAGTCCACTCCGCCGCTGATGGCCAGGGCTGTTGGTCGTGTCAGCACTCAGACAGTGTTTTTTTTTTTTCTTTTCAAAGAGACGTTGTCTATGTACTCACCGACCGGCCTATGCATCGACCCGCGGGCATGAGGCATCCGCGGTGGGCAGGTCGCCCGCAGCGCGTCGAGAAACTCATGGCGTCCAATGGGCCGGGCGGCCGTATGAAGCACCTGCGGTAGAGTGCTCATGCTATGCGGTACATCTCCACCAAAGATGTACAGTCCTGAAAGGCAGTCGGCCCTTCACAGCATAAAGGCAAAATGAAATGAAATGGCGGGGAATGAAATGAGAGCTTCAGATGTCAATGATCGCCGCAATGAGGGTGTGAGGTCAGACCAAGCTCCCAATTTGGTGGGGCAAAATTTAGCGGCAAGACCCCTGGACAAGAGCGCTAAGAAAGAAAAAAAAAGAACCCAGAAATGACTTCACCTCGGCCGCAATCCGAGCTCGGAGACAACCGCATCTACGACTCGACTGCAAAGCTCTCTCTCTCTCTACACTCCTTCAACCTCAGCCCAACCCAGCCCAAGTCCACAGCTCGACAATGGCAGCTCGGCATCCTCGCAGGTGACACAAATACGACCACGCTCATTACCAATTGGACCTCCCGCATCTCAGCGACAGACCTCTCTCCTCGCTCAACCTCCCACCTCGGTCAGTCCTCCCTCTCCAACCGCCTGCGATGTCCTCCTCCACCGTCCCAGCGAACCCCTCCTTCGCGACCGCCCTGCTAGCAGGCGGTCTCGCCGGCACGACCGTCGACATGACCCTCTTCCCGCTGGACACCCTCAAGACCCGCCTGCAGTCGTCGGCCGGGTTCTTCGCGACGGGCGGCTTCCGCGGCATCTACCGCGGCGTCGGCTCCGCGCTCGTCGGCTCCGCCCCGGGAGCGGCCTTCTTCTTCTGCACCTACGAGGCCACAAAGTCCGTCCTGTCCTCCAGCTCCTCCAACATCTCCTCCGGCACCTCCTCCGCCGGCCCGGGCACGCACATGCTCGCCGCCTCCCTGGGCGAAGTCGCCGCCTGCGCCGTCCGCGTGCCCACGGAAGTCGTAAAGCAGCGCGCGCAGGCGGGCCAGTTCCCCTCCTCCGCCGCGGCCCTGACCTCCATCTTACAATCCCGCCACGCCCTGGGGCTCGCCGGCATGTTCCGCGAGCTGTACCGCGGGTGGGGCATCACCGTCGTGCGCGAGGTGCCCTTCACCGTGATCCAGTTCCCGCTCTGGGAGGGGCTCAAGGCCTGGGGCCGCCGCCGCCGCCGGCAGCAACAAGGGCCGCACGGGCAGAAGGGAGGGGGGGGCGACGTGGGCGCCGCCGAGAGCGCCCTGTACGGCAGCGTGTCGGGCGGCGTCGCGGCGGGGCTGACGACGCCGCTCGACGTGCTCAAGACGCGCGTCATGCTGAGCGCCGAGAAGCGCAGCGCCGCGTCGGTCGTCAGGGACATTTTGCGCGAGCACGGCGTGCGGCCCTTCTTCGCGGGCATCGGGCCGCGGGTCATGTGGATCAGCGCCGGCGGCGCCATCTTCCTCGGCAGCTACCAGTGGGCTGTCAACACGCTCCAGGGGCGGAGTGGGATATGATGCATGCATGCCATGCATGCCATGCACGAGACAATAAAGGATAACCGGAACATCTCGCCCATATCACGAGGGCGAGCAAGCCAACCAATGTCGGCAGCATGAGGGAGAGTAGTGTCGCATAGAGCTGACACACATCTCGGGAGAGCTAGCCACGCGGAGCTGAGCTCTCTTGTTCCATGTACGATGCATTCCGCCATGTATATTAAACCCACAGGCTTCTCACAAGCCCGGGGCCATCAAACACTTTTTTGGTTATGTACACTACTAGATAGAAGACCTTCAACGGTATAGACAGGCGGAGGACACAGAGAGAGAGAGAAATTTATATTAGACTCAGGACAGGGGGGCGGGCCGCACCGCACACCGCCCCTGAATCAAGCAGTCACGGGTGCCGCAGCCTGGGCGGGCGGGGCTGATGATGCCGCCGCTGCCGCTGCCTCAGCCTCGGCCTCGGCCTCCTGCTCGGGCTCCTCGGGGACCGCAGGCTCGATGGGTGGGGGAGGGTTGGGGATCTCCTTCCGGCCGTTGGCCTTGTAATACAATACAATATCATTACCTCCCTTCCACACGTGCGCCCGGAGCGTGGCCAGGCTCATCGTGATCGGCAGCAACTAAGGGAGAAACGACATGTGTTAGCAACACTCCTTTACCAAAAAAAAAAACCCCCAACGGTGGTGCGGTGGGTTTCGAAGAAAAGCCGGAAACTTTTATATATAACACAAAACTCACCTGCTCGTTGCAGTACAGCTCCAGATACTCCTCGGGCTTGAGCGCGTCCGGGTCATCGCCGCCGCCGCCGGCGGGCGGCGCAGGCTCGATCCTCTCGGCGATGTACGACAGGATCTTCTTGACCCGCAGCATGCGGTTGGCGTTGAGCCGGTTGTTGCCGTCCGTGACCGACAGGCTCGGCAGCGCGTCCTGCCAGGGGTGCAGGATGAACGAGACCTTGACGGGCTCCTTGGGCGGCACGCTGTTGGTCAGCAGCACCTCGCCGAGCCACATGGGGCCCTTGTGCTCGATGACGTCGGCGTCGAGCCCCACCGTCTCGACGGTGCCGCGGTACAGCTCGGCGCTGCCTCCCGACGTCTCCTCCTGGATGATGACCTTGGTGGCCGGCGGCAGCTTGAGCACGGGCGTCTCGCTGGCGAGGCTGGGCACCACGCGCGTCTCGACGGGCTTGTCGGGCGCCTCGAGGACCAGCTTGTCGTACTCGTTGTGGATCTTCTGGATGGTGCCCAGGAAGGAGTCGTCGACCTCCTTCTCGTGGTTCGACGACGACTCGGACCGCTCCTCCGTCTTCTCGTCCACGACGGCCGGCTTCTCGGGCGCCGTCGACGAAGCCGACCGGCCGAGCTTCTTGGAGCCAAAGGACATGCCCATGCCCATGCGGAACTTCTTGCCAAAGGGCGTGCTCGCCGTCTTGCCGTTGTCCTTTTCCTTCTCCTTCTCCTTTTCTTTCTCCTTGTCCTTGCCGTTCTCCATGGACGTCTTGCCCTCCTTGTCGGTCGAGGCAGCCGTCTCGGCCGGGGTGACGGCGGGCTTGGCCTGCTCCGCCGAGGAGATGGCGTTTGACGAGAAGTAGTCGTCCTTGTCGGTAGAGGGCCGGCTGAGATGGGATTGCCTCCTCTCCAGGGGCGTGCCGGGCGTGCCGGGTGGCGGCGCGCCTGGCGTCACCACACCGATGCCCATGCCCGGAGTTGTCGGTGGATACGATGCACCGTTGGCTCGCGGGGTGGTCGCCGACCCATCCCCTTGGTCCCAGCCGTCCATGTTGGGCGGCGGTATGGTTATCGGCGGAGGGGGGTTCGCAGCGGCAGCTGCTATCCGCGCCTCGACGCCCTCGTTGATCTTGGCCCTGTGCGCCTCGTCCCGCTTGATCTCCTCGTCAATCAGCTTCGCGAAGAGATATCGCAAGATCCATTTCCCGAGGTTTACTGCAGATTGTCAGTCAAGATGGATCGGAAAAGCACGCAGGAAGAAGAAATAAACCAGGGGGAGGCATACTTCTCTGGTCCTCTCTAAATTCTACAGGTTCGTCCAAAACAAGCTCGTCGGCATACATCTCGGCGTCGAAGCAATTATAGGGCTCAAGCACAACCGTCAAGCTGCCAGAGCTCGTGTCGACAGAGCACCAGGGCGCAACGGCCTCCAGAGTGTTGACTTCGGGCTCGACGTCCTCGAGATGCTTCTTGCCAAAGTTCTGGATTGGTTTACACTACGAAGACACGGGTCAGCCAGATTCACACACAATAGCCACGTCGTAGGAGGGGGAACACCGTACCTGTATCAAATCCCACAGCAACACCTCACCAGCCGTATCCAAGGTGAGAACACGCCGCCTGTCGTTCAACAGCCTGTGCTTGACCAGACCGAACTGGCCCTCGATCGTCTCCTCGGGGAGATGGTGAATCGGCACGATCTCGCTCGAGGAGGCGTCCTGCAAGACCTCGGAGCCCTTCCGGGTGATGCCCGAACCAGCGACAACGCTCGCCTCGGAGGCCAACAGCGGCGCCGGGAAGCGGGCCGTGTTGGAGATGCGCAGGACAGCCTTGGCGGGGATCTCCTTCTTGGCCGGAGCTCCGTTAGCCGCCGCCGCCGCCGCCGCCGGAGGCGATGCTTCCCTCGGCCGCGACGCGCTGACCTGCGTCGAGATGGATGCGCGGTGCTGCCTGAGCGCCTCGGGCAGGGCGATGTCGGCGCCCGTGTCGACGTCCTCCCACCGGTTGATCGACGAGCTCGAGGTGGTGGTCCAGATGTGGCCGCCGCAGGCGACCACCTTGCTGACGCTCTCCTGCTCCTGGGCGACGGCCAGCGAGATGCCGTCGTCCATCTCGTCGAGGGTGCCGCGCACGTCCGTCTTGACGACGAGGCCGGAGCGGTCGCCGCTGTAGAAGATGCCCAGGTCGGGCTGGTCGGAGAAGAGGGTCCAGACGCTGTCGTTGTGCATGGTCAGGGTGTGCATGCACCGGCCGGCGGTGACGCTCCAGACCTTGACCGTCTGGTCGGAGCTGGCCGTCAGGATCATGTCGCCGGGCTCGTTGACGAGGATGGCGCGGACGTTGTCGGTGTGGCCGACGAACTTGGTGATGTTCTTGCCGGTGCGGGGGTCCCAGAGGCGCACGACCGACTCGGGCCCGCCGCTGGCCAGCATGTTGTGCGTGGCGGCCAAGGCGTAGACGGATCCCTTCTCCGTGATCTCCTCGCCGCTGACGTCGATATGCAGCTTCTCGCCCTTGCCGTTGAGGTCCCACAGGTAGATCTTGCGGTCGAGGCCGCCCGAGGCCACCCAGTCCGACTGCTGGTCCGGGGCGACGACCGACTTGACATAGTCGGCGTGCTGCCCGATGGTGACGGGCTCGGCACGAGCATTGCCGTGGGGGCGCCAGACCTTGACTGTCAGGTCCGACGAGGCGGAGATGAGGGCCGTGTGGTTCTGGGCGAGGGCGAGGTCGTTGATCCAGTGCGTGTGCGCCTGGGTCTGGGCTCGAAAGGTGGTTGTGGACTTGGATTTGGCCGCCGCGCCGTTGGCCGTGGCATTGGAAGCAGCGGCCTGGGATTCGGGGTTCTTGAGGTCGAGGTTCAGGTCCCAGGCGCATACGACGCCGTCGCGGCCTCCGGAGTACCTGTCGCACAAGCCGGCTATTAGTTGTCTGCTCTCCCGCAATTACCGCAAACCAGACAGCCAGGAGCGAGACCGGCAAGGCAATTGAGTAGTGTAGCTTACAGAATGGCATTGTCGCGGTCGATGGCGAGACCATTGACACCGAGCCTGTGTCCGCCCGATTGGTTTCCGACAAGCGGGAGCACTGCACGCACACAGGCACGACATTAGCAAGCTGCAATGCATATGGGTAGACAGGATACATGACACCACTGCAGGGACGCCTTGTCTTTTCCTTTCAGACAGCACCGCCGCCGAGAAAGTCGCACTCGGGGCTGGTCACACGCCTGCAGAAAGGCTGCTGCGCTGTTGCGGGGTTTCCCCGGGTGCAAGCCAAGGGCAGCGGGAGAGGGAAGAGACGAACCGTAGCTTATTCTTTGACGCGCCTTCTTGGCCATAGCTGGCGAGAGCTGGGCAGGACGGTCATGCGCAGGAGGGCGGTGGTGCGCACAGCAGAATCGTGGCAATCAAGCTGGTATCCGTGTCTGTCTGGCGGGAGGGAGGATAGAGGAGCGAGAGTGGTAAGCGACAAGTGGATGGATGGGATGGTTCGCCAAGGGAACGGCAAGAGTGTCGGGGTCCGGGGAACCGAGAGGATGCTTGGCTCGGGTATTAAAGTAGAAGGGCACCTTGACAAGCGCAGACCGGAGAGAAGTAATGGATCGAGGGCCAGGTCAAGGAAGGTCGAGGCCGCCTCTTCAAGTGTAAAGGCCGGGGATGCGCTCTAAACCCCCGTCCATCTAGGCAATCCTCCGCCGCCTCGATGGTCCCAATGGAGGCCAAGGGAACCAGCTCCCCCAGCTGGACGGATCAGTACTGGAAGTAGGTAGGTAACTAGGTACTGACAGCCCCTACAACACCACTAATAGCCAACCCCACAAAGCATGGACCACGCCACGCGCACCACACGCAGCCGCCAGAGATCATAAGAGACTGTGCGGGCAAATCAGACTCGGGGTGTTATAACCCAGGGGAGCACGGGAGGGTATGCAAGCAATCACAATCGCTGCAGGGTCTTCTTTCTTAATCTTAATCTTATTGTTCTTGTACAAGTTCACGATGCCATCCAGGGTTCACACGAGCAGAGAGCGAGCGCATTGGATGGCAGGGAGTGTTAGTTATCTTTGATGGAGACAGCCAACGGACTGCACGATTCCCAGTTCCTAGACCTTCTCTCTCTCTCTCTCTCCACGGCCAACCCGAACCAACAGACACAGCTTTGTTGGGCAAGTCTGGCGACCAGCCAAGCACCAGTGTGCAAGCTTCTTGGCTCCCTCCCAGAATCCTAGCCAAGCTTCATTAGCGAGGGGCATCTTTTTCACCTGTCCCCTGCCAAGTTCCGAGAGACAAGAAACGGTAAAATACCAAGTCACAAGTCACGCACACCACACAATCGAGAGAGCAGAAGAGGAAGAGGGGGTGGAAGAAGTGAAGCACTCTCTCTCTCTCTCTCTCTCTCCCTCTCTCTCTCTCAAAGAGGACAGCCAAGTTGGCGGCGGTCTGACACTGCATTCTTCGCCCCAGTGCGTCCCCCATTCTCAAGGTAACTACAAGTACCTCAACGGAAAAGCGGCGCACAGTTCCAGGCTGGCCAGGCCAGACTATTGTAGACTGGCGTGAACTGGGCTCAGACACGGGCCTAGCGGGCAGAGCGAGACAAGGATCAGGCTAGAAGAGCACATGGCAGAGGCATGATGCAGAGCGTCGAAGACAGCCACACCCCCGTAGCTTTCCCCGCCTTTTGCTCCTCCTGCTGCTGTAGTGTGTGCCAGGGAAGAGAGCCCTGCATCATGTCATTGTTGGTGTGTGGATGGCTGTCTCTCACCTGGACTCTCTCGTCTGGTACAGCGCTAGAACGAGAACACACAAGATCAGCGGCATTAGCCAGACACCATGATCAGCCCTTTCATCATCTAGTGATATCTTCAAATAACTACCAATGTGTTCTCTCGAAAAAAGAGTATTGCTACCCAGATGTGTGTGTGTGTGTATCTCTGTTGCCTACGAAAAAAGAAGCAAAACACCAGAGCACAAGTCAACCAAACCCCCTCGATGATTGCTCAATGATTGTCCATCCATCCAACCCACAAAACGACGTAAAAACTCCACAAGAACTCCTCCCTCCCAGATGAACGAATGAACGAATGAATGAATGCGTGTTGCTCTCCTCCTCTCCTCTCATCAGTGTCAGCATCACTCCGTCCCAATCGCAACAGTCAAATCCCCACTCGTGCTCTTGACCTCCACGGACGAGGCCTCGCCCTCGCCCACGCTCCCCTTGCGCGCCACCACCTTCTTGTACACCCCGGGCCAGTCCTTGCCCTCCCGCACCACCGTGATCCCCTCCCCGCGCAGCGTGATCGTCCCGCTCATCGACTGGCCCGTGATCCACCCCTCCCACGACTTGGGGTACCGCACCACCAGGTTGGCCGACGTGCTCGTGTGCCGCGCCTGCAGCACGCGCAGCGCCGCCTTGGCCGCAGCCGCCTCCTCCTCCTCCTCCTCCGGCCGGAGGACATCGTAGGGATCCCGGTCGCCGATGGGCACCGGCCCGGGCACAAACGCCGCGTTGCCGTCGCCATCCTCGCCCGTCCACAGCGGCTCCAGCACCCGCACCGCCGCGTTGCCGCTCGTCGTCGACGTCTCGAGCCCGACCTGCTTGCGCTGGCCCCGCAGCTGCTGCTGGGCCAGCGCGGCGGGGAGCACGGGCAGCAGGTCCACGCTCAGCTTGCCCGAGGTCGAGTGGAACGTCGCGCCGCCCGCGCCGCCCGCGCCGCCAAACGCCAGCGCGCCCGACATGTCCCCCGACGTCGAGCTGACCTCGACCGCGTAGTCCCGCGGCGGGATCACGTCCTCGGGCCTCGCGTCCACCGCGACCATGCGCCCGCTGCGCTCCTGCCGCCGCCGCTCCGCCAGGACCTCGGCCGCGCGGCCCACGGGCTCCCAGACCTCGGCGTTGCCCGAGACGGTCTTGACGCGCAGCTTGGCCGGCAGCGGCCTCTCCGCGAGCGCCGGCTTCGGCACGACCCCGGCCCGGACGTTGCCCGACATGCTCTCGAGCACGAGGTAGTCGTACAGCGGCCAGGAGCCGTAGATGCGCGCCGACGTGGTCTTGACCTCGATGAAGCGCGAGTCGAACGCGAAGGACGCCGGCGGCCCGCTGCGCGCGAGCCGCTCCTCGTCCTCCGAGCCCGACACGGCCGCCGCCACGGGCCCCACCGTGGTCCCCAGGCGCGTGTAGTCGCCGACCCGCAGCGCGAGGTTGTCCAGCAGCTTGACGCCCAGGTGCACCACGTCGACCTGGAGCCTGTTGAGGCTGCTGCCGCCGCCGTCCCCGGGCACCCAGACCGTGACCCGGACGTTGAGGCAGGGCCACTCGCGGTCCGTGTCGTCCCAGGCGACGGCGCGCGGCGTCGTGATGACGAGCGCCTGCCGGTCCTCCGAGTAGTCGATCCCCACCACGATGGCGTCGCTGCTCGACACCATCTCGAGCGTGATGGACGGGTCGCTGCTGGCCGTCGTGGTCCTGCGGAACACCACGTCGCCGCTCGTCCGGATGTAGCGCGTCCGGGTGCCGTGGTCGTCGGTCTCGTCGATCTTTTGCTCGATCCTCAGGTCCCGCGTGGACGAGAAGTCGACGCCGAACTGCTTCAGCGGGTATTCGTATTTGGCCGCCGTGCAGCTCTTGAAGAGGTCCAGCCCGCCGTCGAAGGCCGGGTAGTTCCCGGAAGGAGGAGCGTCTGGACTGGACACCGGGCCGTCGCTGGGCGGCCTGGTGACCCTATCGTTGGGGACGCCTGGCACAGTCTGCTTCTCAAAGTCAGCATTCGTCGTCATCTTCTGATTTGCCGGAGGTGGTGTCCCTCGGGTAAGTGAAGGCACAAAAAAAACAAAAAAAAACAGTCACGACAAAGTGAACGAGACGACTCTTGAAATAAAAGGAACACCCGGCTCACCTTATCATGCCTCACCCCCTGAATCGTACTAACCAAGAACCCGACCGTCATGAGCAGCAACACCAGCGCCAGCCCAACCATACGGCAGTTCCTCCCATTGACAAAGGGCACGCGCCTCCGCACCCTCTCCCTCCACGCCATCTCCACGTCACCCCCAGAGACGTCATCGGGGTCCCCGCCCATGCTCTCGGGCGGGTGGCCGGCCAGCAGGCCGCGCGCCTCGTCCCTCCTCCCCATGGCAGGCGACCTCAGGAATGTGCTATATGCGTGCGTGCTGCCCGCGGCCCGTGCCGTCGGCGACGTAGGCGGGTCGCCGCTGTTGCTGGCCGTCGTCGTCGCGCTGGGCGTGTAAGCCGGCGGCGCCTCGGACGGGAGCAGAGAAGATCGCTCGGAGAAGGCGCGGCCGGAGGAGCTCCCTGCGCCTACGCTGCTGGCGCCGCTGTTACTATGCTGATGATGATGGTGGTGGTAGTGATGATGGGGATAGAACCGCCCGCTGCTCGACGTGGACGGCGTGTACTGCGAGTGACCACCTGTGTCCGCCCTCGAGCTCGGGGCGTAGCGGCTGCTCGGGGGTGACGTGTTATATGTAGCTGTAGGAGAGTCGTACGCCAGCGCGAGGTTATCTCGGGCGGCGGAGGGGAGCTGTTGCTGTAGGTGCTGATGCCGTCCGTGGTAGAAGCCGGTAGCAGATCGTGCCGGGGTGCTCCCTGAGGTAGTAGAGCTATTTAAAGCTCCTGACGGTGCATTGGCAGATCTCTCCTCCTCCGCCTCCCTGGCCTTATCGGCGGCCGTGGAGGAGCCGCCGCCTTCTTGCTGCCGTACCAGGGATGGGTCTTGCACCCAGACGTCGGGTACATGGGGCGTGTACCCAGCGAAGCCGGCGTCGACGTCCCTCGAGGGAGACGACGGTACATGGTCCGAGGGCCGGTAAGCCTCGCTGTCCCAGGTACCAGACGTCGCCGTTTCAGACGACGCGCGGAAGTACCCATCGGTGGGAGACAGGTGGGTTGTGTCCTCGTCATGACCCTCGTTGTCATTGTCGTAGGTGCCTGGCTCGACGACGGCGTCCGAGGCGTCGTCGTCGTCGGCCGGGTACGAGTACATGTTGTCGCTGTACGGCATGGCGTGGCGTTTAAAGTACCACGCCCCTCTCGTTTTTTGTTTGAAGATAGGTCTTGGCGGGGGGGGCTTGCTGATGAAACTATCGCCAGATCTGCATATCAGAAAGTTGTTTGCGTTTTGGATGCGTGTTTCAGCACCGTCTCTTCCCTCGGTTCTCGACAAGGGTATTAGATTGAGCACACAAGCCCTTTAGAGGAATTGTACACGACTACGGGCAACAAAGTTAGGAACGATGATGAAGCTCGGTACGAAAAGAGATAGGAATCACAATTGCAAGTTTAGGAAGGACGATCCAGAAGAAAAGATGGTCGCCGCACAACGGAGATGGGACGACGGTCAATCCTTCAAAGGGCAAGTTGACTGATAGGGCTCGCTCGCACAATCAACAAGAGTCACAGAATCATGCAATGGGACATGGACCTGCGGGGTCACCTCCCCGCGTCAGCACGGCCGGCGATCGCACCGATAGCACACAGGTGTGAGAGAGAGGCGACGGATCGAAGATTTCAGCCGGAATGAGGAGCTGATGGCGAAGCTTGTCCAGGCAGTCGGGCGGCAGGGAGGAGGTCGAGGGCTCAGTTCATTGGGCGGGCTGGCCGATCCCCAAAGAACATGCGGCACAGAACAGAGGCTACTTAGACCACATTAGGAAGCTGGTCTGACTTACAAGGCTCTGCTGCATGGAGCGGGGTGGGCAGCGTACCTAGCAGGAAACACTTGCACCAGAGATTACGAGTCCCATGGCGACGACCTGCAGGTCTGGCATGTGGAACGCGTGCTGGATGACGATTGCGCACTTGGTGTCCGTCGCGATAAGTGCAGGTGTGCAGGTCCTGGGGAGACGTCATCAATATCGGGACCTGTCCCTCTCATGGTCGAACGGATTCCATTAAGCTGCTCTCGAGACAATCAACATATATCATCGCAGTTCTTGAGCTACAGTTACAAAGCCGCCTGCTCTACAAAAAGGATCCTCGTGCTTCCGTTGGTATCGCCCTGGTCGGATATCCTCTTTCCTTGAAAACGCCGTATAGAAATCGAGTATGTGCCCCCTTTCTCTACAACAAACCTGTGTCAGGGTGTCGAGATATCTCCCTCTCTTTATAAAACAAACGCCGGTAGATGCTTCATCATGATGCCGCTTTGCTCGCTCTAAATTCTGAGCCACAATAGGGGGGGGGGGGGGGGGGGAGCCCCAAATGCCATATCCACCACAACAACGGCGCCCGCTCAGTGCAGGCCCAGAACCCTCTTAGAGTTCTCATATACAATCCAGGTGATGCTCAACGCCGGAGCCACCTTCAAGATGTTGGGCGTCAAACCCTTGTACAGTCCACGGACTCCCTCGTTGCGGATAGTCTTGTGCGCAACGTCCCATATGCCAGTGTAGGTCGGCGGGTGCATGACCGTGCCTTGAGTCTGGAGTCGGGTTCGGAGCACGTTCAGCGGGTAGACCACGGTCGCGCCGAAAGCGCCAGACGTAGCGCCGATGATTCCGGTCGCAAAGTTGCCCGGGGCGGCATCCTCCTCGTGAATGCCGTAGTATCGAGACTTGTACGATGTTAAAGTCTTCTTGAGCAGCTCAAACGTGCCCATGTCGATAGCGCTGTACGGGAACATGCCGATAAGGCCCATGGTGACGCCTCTGTAGCAGGCCGGAATGCCGCCGCTAGCGTACATCTTCTTGGCTGTCTGCAACAAGAGCGCATTGCCCCTGAGTCCTCCCTCGACTGTCTCGCATTGCAGGCGAAACTTCAAAGTGTCCAAAGGATACACGCAGAACTGGGCAGTCATACCAGCCAGGCCTCCGGCGATGAACTTGGACGTCGATTGGATCTGAGTGGAGTCTCCGTGGCCTTCAAAGGTCGCGAGAGTCCGTTTCGCTGCTTCGTATGAACCAAACTACTAGTTGTCAGTCCCTAGTCCTATCCAGCTCACTCAATGAACATGACAGGAGGGACATCGAGACTCACTTTGATCGCCGTCTCGGGCATGATCTTGACCACATTCAAGCCATTGCCTAGTCAAGCCTGTCAGCATTTTGCAACAAGCTCTGCCAAGGACAGACAGTACTGCACTGCGCCACCTACCCGCAAAGAATGTGCGGAGCCCACCCGACCTGTAGAGGCTGGCTATCGCCTCGCCGATCGGGTGGGTAGCCCGCTTCAGCGCCGAGATGGGCTTGCCCGACTTGGCCGCGCTCACCGTGGCCTCGCCGCTAGTCTTTGTGTTGACCAGCAGATACACCTTCAGCCGGTCGAGGGGGGCGGTTGCAGTACGCGAGACACCACCGGCAACAGCTCCAGCGAGGAAATAACCTGGTTCAGGCAGGTACTGGGTCAGTTTGGTTTTCTTCGTCTCACATGCCTTTTGGGAGAGGACGGAATGAGAAGATGAGGCCTGCTCCTCCAGGCTCTGTTCCTCGCCGAGGTGGGCACGCAGGCCCGAAATGGCCTTCTCGGCAGCCTCGACGACGGCTGAGCTGCCAGCTTGGCCGGTGGTGTTGTGCGCAAAGGCCCTAGATGCCATGTCTGGCTTGGCTCCTGCTGATTGTGAAACTGCCTCTGCAGGCGCTTGGTCGAAGGATGCGTAGGATTCAGTGGGCTGAGGTCCGGACCTCGAAGTCTTCCGCGACGGTGGGGAAGTCTGTCGAGGTACTTGCTCAGGAGGTGGAGTGGGAGGTTGGGCAAGCTTCAATATGGAACCAAATAGGGCTTGAAGAAGAAAGCCAGTCGTACCTAGACCTTCAAGGGTTTCCTCGCTGACCATAGAATCACCCTCCGGTCCGAGGGTGACGATGGATGAGTAGAAAGACAGTGCAGCCTCCAGGGGCGAGTCACTATCGTGGACGGCGGGTGTGAAGAGCAGGAAATCACTTTCACCTCGGATGATCAGCGATGCAAACTTTGAAGTGCAATTATGGCAGACTAAAAGACAATGTTGTTGGACTTCAATGTGTCCCTCGCCCACAAAGAAGAAACCGGGACAGGAATTGAATGTGTGTGTGTGAACCAAGGACAGTAAGCAGATGAGCAGGTTGTCGGGGTGGACTTACCGCCACTCATCAAAGCTGATGAAGCCGTCACGGTTCATATCGATCTCGTCAAAGAAGCCGCTCAGTCGTCGAGAGGGCACGGTCATACCGGCCTTCTGGAAAGCTTTGCACAGCTCTTTCTTGTCCAGTCGCCCGTCCTTGTCTGTGTCTATAGACCGGAAGAGCAGGAGTAGCTGCTTCTCAGCGGTCTCAACAAACACCCTGAATTCTAATCGGGCTCAGAGCGTTAGCTTGAGGTCCGGACCATCACTAACACAGCCACGGCTCTACTCGCCCTCATATTGGATCTTGCCGTCGCCATTCGTGTCGACAGCCTTGATGATGTCCTTGAGCAGGTCGTCGGCATTTTTCATGGCTAGAGTGCCCCCAGGTCAGCGAGTGGTGTTCTGGCGACGCATGGCCAGGTTGCAAAAGGTGATCCAAGGCTGAGCTCACGGTGATCCATCTTCTTCAGTCCGGTCTGTAAACCCTTGAGGTCGAGCTCTCCGGTCGCATGGGGATCGAGCTTCCTCCACAGCTCCTCTACCCGCTTATCTCGCTGGTTCTGCGACTCCTCCATCCCCAGTTCGAGCCCCTTGACCACTTGCGTGATCCCCATGGTCACCTATCATCGCAAGGGGAACGCGCGAAATAGAGTCGACGAGTCCCGTCCTGTGCCGTGACTGGTCGATTGAGAAGCCGGTCGCTATGAGTGCGGCATCGTAGAGAGACGAGGATCTTGGGCAGCTGCGGAAATTGGTGCTGTCGAGGCAGTCTGGGGGGTGGGCGGCGCGCAGCTTTGAGGATTTTTCTATAAAGGCCGGGAGCTGCCGAGCGGGACGTGAGGAGGAGCTTGGGAAAAGGTGGACAAGAGTTCGGGACTATGATGATATGGCTCCAAAAAATCACGCCCCACCCTTGCTAGTTAATGTAGCATCCCTTTGTGTCAATTGCAATAACCTGGAAAGCCTTGAAATGCCGTCTGGGCCATCCGAACCGCTAATCAGCGGTGGCCGATTAGGCACGTTACCCACGGCACTAATTCAATTCAATCAGAAGGCTCACTGGGGGTGCAACACTGCAATCTCTACGGAGTAACTAAGGTAGCTGGGTGGGTGAGGCGCTGAGACAGGCTGCTAGGCGAGGCTAAAGCGCGGGCGGGGCTGCTGGGCGGGCTCTGAGTAACTGCAACTCCCAGAATAACTGCAACTGACCGCCCGCAGGCCCACGCGACACCATCAGATGAACAGGGTGCCCAGTCGCACGACGAGACACCCCCCTTAAGAGTGTCCCTTTCCTGGTTGTCATGCTCAAACGTGCTCTTGAGCCCAGGCTGTCAACATGGCCGCCAACTACTGGGACTCGACGCAGCGGCGCCACTGGCAATTCACAAAGACGCAGCTGGCCTCGATGCGCCAGAAACTCGAGGACGATGACCCGAGCCTCGTGCAGATGTTCCCGCTGCCCCAGCTGAGACATCTCAACATCTGGTTCAACCAGCGTAAGTGTTGCTTCTCTCAGAATGGAGCTTGTGCCGTTACCTGTCTTGGCTTGTGTGCAGGCTGCTTACATGTTCCAATCCCCCCTCTCTAGAGATCAACAGGCTCGCCAAACGTCTTGGTGTCCGGCAGCAGCCAACGGCCACGGCCCAGGTCTACATGAAGCGGTTCTACACCAAGGTCGAGATCCGGCGGACGAATCCATATCTTCTCATGGCCACGGCACTGTATCTGGCCTGTAAGATGGAGGAGACGCCACAGCATATTCGACTGGTTATAGGAGAAGCTAGATCGTTATGGCCTGGTATGTGACTTTCTGATTCACCTTTTACCTTCCCCCTTGAGTGGTGCAAAGAGCTGACAAGCCTCTCAACAACCAGAGTTCCACTGCCTCGACACCTCCAAGCTCGGCGAGTGCGAGTTCTTCCTCATCTCCGAGATGAGCTCCCACCTCATCATCCACTCGCCCTACCGCACCCTCGGCGCCCTGCAGGGCGACCTCTCCCTGTCCCAGGACGAGATCTCGCTGGCCTGGTCCGTCATCAACGACCACTACATGACCGACCTGCCCCTGCTCTACCCCCCGCACACCGTCGCCCTCACGGCCATCCTCCTGGCCCTCGTCCTCCGCCCGGGCGTTCCCGGCGGCAGCAGCGGGGCCCAGGGAGGCGGCAACAGCGGCAGCCAAGGCAGCATGGGCCTCTCGGCAGCCAGCGCGGCGCTCGCGCAGGCCCAGGCCAGAGCAGCCCTCCAGGGCGGCGGCATCTTGGGCGGCGGCGGTGGTGGTGGCAACGGAGGAGGGTCGGGCTCGACCACGCCCACGGGGTCGCAGTCGCTGAGCTCGCCGACGGGCGACGGCAGCGCCAAGGACAGCCGCAGTAAGGTGCAGCGCTTCGCCATCTGGCTGGCGGAGAGCAACGTCGACGTCGAGGCCATGGTCGACTGCACGCAGGAGCTCATTGCCTTTTACGAGTGCCACGAGCAGTACA
This sequence comes from Thyridium curvatum, assembly GCF_004353045.1. Taxonomy (NCBI): domain Eukaryota; kingdom Fungi; phylum Ascomycota; class Sordariomycetes; order Thyridiales; family Thyridiaceae; genus Thyridium; species Thyridium curvatum. The sequence goes on along the minus strand of NW_022156840.1, from coordinate 29,254 downwards.
ACGACAAGAACACGAGGGAGCAGATCAACCGGTTCATCAAGGCGAGGGGTCTTGACAAGTGAAATCGGGATAGTAGAACTCCATATGGCACAACAACAGAACAGCAACGCGCGATTGTCTCACATACACAGAACGACAGGGAAAGGGCGCAAGGAGGTGAAGAAGGCTTAGCTATTCCGACACAACAGTCTCCTTTTTTTTTTTTGCGTGGACCAATTTACAGCAGCGTGCCGCCGACAGAGGCATAGTCCCATTGTTGAAAAGGGAAACACCACCTATCGGGCACACACGAGGGATATCTGGACATCTACAACTCATACAGAAGCCTGCGCAGGAGCATATAGCATGCTGTTGTTGAAACCCGCCACACACACACATCCTGCGCTGCATCAATGCAAGCCCCCCCGACACACAAGAAAAAAAGGCATCCCCCCCCCCAAGACGTTTCACGCCTTGATAGCCGGCGCCGACGAAGCAGCAGCACCGCCCGCCTGCTTCGCACGCCCCTTGTCCATAGCCGCCTGCCACGCCCCGCCGCCGGGCATGGCCGTGCCCTCGCGGTTGAGCCCCCACGCCGTGGGGCTGTCGTCGTGCACCGTCGTCCTCCGCAGGTCGCGCTTGTACCTGCCCTCAAAGTCGCCCGGCCCGGCCCGGTGCAGCACGCACCGGTTGTCCCAGATGACCATGTCGCCGGGCGACGTCCACGCCACGCTGGCGCGGTTCCCCTCGCGCGCGACGTGCTCGTTGAGCCGCGCGATCAGCGCGTCCGACTCGCCGCGGCCGAGCCCCTCGATGTGGTGCAGGTGCGCCCCGACGTACAGGTTCATGCGGCCCGAGGGCTCGTGCCGCTGGCAGACGCGGTGGTAGCTCATGGGGCCCGCGCCGGGGTCCACGTCCCGGAAGAAGTCCGGGCTGCCCTTCTTGCGCGAGGCGGCCATGCTGTGCGCGCCGACGTAGTTCTTCTCGAGCAGCTCGCGCCGCAGGTCCGCGGGCAGCGCGTCGAAGGCGGCGCGCGAGTCGGCAAAGTCGGTGTTGCCGCCCGCCTCGGGGGGCGGGATCTCGACGGCGCGCAGCAGCGAGTAGGACGCGCGGCGCGGGTTGAAGGACGAGTCGACGTGGAAGAGGCCGTTGCCGCGGTTCTGGTGCGCCCGCGGCGAGTCCGGGGCCACGATGTTGTTGTCCTGGTCGAGGTTGCCCGCGTCGAAGAGCTCGACGTGGTCGTAGCGCAGCTTGCGGCCCGCGGCGAGGTAGCGCGTGATGGTGTCGAGGTCGCCGAGGCGGTACGAGAACTTGACGTGCGCGTCGTCGGTGAGGCCCGTCTTGCGGAAGACGCAGACGCCGTACTGTAGAGGGGGTTGGTTAGCTGGCATCCATTATGTATTTTGTGTTTTTGTGTATTTATATATATCATCAGCATCACTGAATCCCAGCATAGCATCTAGCATATAGCGAAGAAAGGAAAAAGCCGTTGGCGTTCGTACCTTGGCCATGGCGGCCTTGATCTCGTCGAGTCCTTCCTCGGTCAGGTTGTCCCAGTTGACGCCCTCGATCTCGGCGGCGAAGGTCGGGTGCAACTCCTTGACCCTGAACGTCTTGAACTCGGCCATCTTGATGGTGGTGAGTGAGGTCAGGGCAACGACACCGTTGTGGAAAAGAAGAGGGTTGTGACGATAAGGGTCAAAGGTAGTGAGAAGCGCAAAGCACGTTCTTGTGAAGAGGGACCCGACAACCCGGTTCGTTTCAAAAGAAAGAATATGCAGTTTATAATTTGGCTAGTTATGATACAGAAAGACAAGACAACCCTTTCTCGAGAAGGGAGGGGGGTGAAGGGGAGGTCGTGATATAGATAGCACCCCCCCCCCCCCCCCCCCCCCCCCCTCTTATACTTGTCGATGAACGTACGTCTCCAGGCCGGTCTGCTCGATACAAAAGCTCCGCAGTGCTCCGTCGGCAATTCCATCACACTCCTAGGTGCAGTCTTGTAAACCCACACTGCAATTGCCGACGGGGGTGTAGTAGCGGTTTCCCCCAGGCCTTCGCAAGGGAGACGGCGGGGTGGGCTTCTCATTTTTGCGGGGAGGGGGAGGGATGGATGAGACTGGTGGCCGATGTGACAGGATGATCCATCGAGGCTCATTGGGTGCTCAATCTTGGGGAACACGGACTTTCTCCTTGTTCGATTCGGCTGATTTATCCGCTTCCCTCAGGAACTCCCCGGGGATTGCACATATCCCATATTCCGGAATTGTAATCAAGACCTGGCTCCAGCGTTGCCTCGAGCTGAGGGATCGACCTCTCTGTCTGGTTCGGTCCTCAGTTGTGGTCCCGGGGGAACCTCACACCAGGTGCTGCATTAGGCAAAGGGTGTGCCTCTGTTGCAGAGGTTGAATGCGGCCGGGGAGACCAGCCCGCGACAAGAAAAAGCGGCCTTTCCGTGTGGAGGTGGCGCCGCCGTGAGTCCCCCCCCAGATCAACGGCCGAACCCCGGATCATAGTTGAGCCCGTGTCAATTTCTCCCCGTCAATCCCCGACGCAACTGAACCAATAATGTACGGATACGTTGGACCTCGTGGTGATGGGATGACCCAACGAGGTATGGTGACAACTTATTCGATTCGTTGCCATTCTTGGACGTACTTCGTCACTCGAGGAAGATCTCTTTCTTACAAGACGTAGGAATATCTTGTAGTGTTTGTCGAATACAAATTGCAAAGCTAACAACCAAATTAAAACACAAAGGGCATTCATTCTTAACTCTACTCTAATCATATAAAACCACTGATATATCGTCTCGGATCCAGGCACCTTTGAATCCAGTGTCAAGGCTGAAAAAAGAAATATCAAGTGGCTCGAATTCACACGCAGAATTCCTCCCCTTGACAGCGTCAGAGCACGCATGCTCGTTCAAGGAGTACCAAGCTGCCAACCCCCATCAGCAAGACGCTACATGCTTGACTCGTCTCAACACCCGCACGAACAACGAGTCGACGCGGTCAGCTGCTGGTAATTCTAAGCCAAGACCGTAGGAGACCTGATGGTTCGGTGATCCTCGTCGGACATCTTGACAATACGAGGAACACCTGAGGTCATCCACGAGGAATGAACGAACATATCGGATCCCACGACTCACATAAATCCGAGACGCCCGAGCTATTTCACCTGTGCAACCCATAGTGTCACAGGACGTTAGGCAAGAGGATAATTCGACCCCGGTATGCTACCATATGACACTGTTAGTTCTTGTGATATGGTCCGAACTGCCCAAGTGCCGACCTCTCTCGACCTGCACCTCCTTCAATCAGTAAAGGGAAGGCAGCCGAGGAAACTACACATTGCCATCTACAGTCGACAGCACACTCGAGTACACCATGGTTATGACTAATAGTACCAAGTCGAGTCACAACATTGGCACTACAAGTCTTTCATAGTATAGTCATCCTAGCTGAGTGTGGTGACTGGTTGTCCACGGTCGAATCCCTCTTTCAGGGTTCGGTTTCTTGCTTGTCTGACGAGGAAAACCCAACGAGGCAAACACCTCACCGACTGCGGGCAAGCAGATCTGTCAGCGATGGCCTCCCGGACTCCATCTCCTGAAAACGAAAAGAGACCAGCAACGGGGGTGTTCGACAGTCGAGGAGACGAATCATGTCCAACTAGGCCATTCTCGCCCCTGATCTCCAGCCTCATGTATCAAAGTCGCACACACAGTGTCACGATCACGAAAAAGGGGCAACAGGACGCAACCAGGATAATTAGATCAAAGCAGCAGCGATCTCGGTCGCAGTTTTTTATTTCCAGAGGACCAGACAAAACTGGAGGTTTGTCTCTTTGTATCTTTGCATACACAAGCCGCGCGCGCCGTTTCGCAGCAGGAGGACGGAAGAAATATGAGTCTTCAAACACACACAAAAAGATATGTATAAACCCGCTCCTGCGCTTCGCCAACACACGCTTGCCCAAAACAGCCCAAAACAATGCTTTCTCTCCGTTCGCAATCCCCAGGGTGTGTGTGTGTGTGGGAGATGTGTCCCATGCCCCCGATAAACCCCGGCGACCAAAACCCTCGCAGGCCCGCCCCCAAAAGATGCAATTTCCGTTATGACAAGAACGTCCTTCAAAGGGACCAAGACATGACGTAGGTAAAAGAGGGCTGGTAAAGGATATCAAGACCGCCTGCCAATGGTACAACTTGTGAGAAAAAACAAAGGGGGAATAGAAACAACCGCCATACCCCCCAACGACCTGGATCTGGCTTTGCGCATATATGTAAAAGAAAAAGCCAAGAAAAAAAATGATATCAAAACCCTGGATATGAGCCAACTCCCCGCCCGATTGCCCCGTTGCTTTGCATTGTGCTGAGATTTGCAACAAATAAAAATGAGAACCACGCAATGGTCTTTGCCCGCCCCCGCCGTTGATGTCCCATATAAAAGCCCGCAAAAGATCAAAACACCCGTAGGATAATCAAGACCCCCTTCGCTTGTGGTACGCGCACCAAAAACGATAAACCCATCACTCATTCTATATGTCGGAGATTCTTTTTTTTTTTTTGGTGACGAAATCGTAGACCCGTGATGATGAAACCATTTTATCATGTGGAAGACGCCGCTTCTGTATGAAAATGGACGAAGCCGAACAAGCAAAAAACTCCCGTCGTGAGACATCGATGCAAAAAGAAAAAGGATTATTGTTGTAGTGGAGATGCAAAAAATCCCGGCGATCAAACGCCGGTTCCGCCGCAATCGAGACAGCTCCCATCTTTCGAGGTCGGGAGGGATGAAGAGGACAAATTAGCAAGGAGGTATCGATTATCTTCGTATCGTGCCAGTCGAAAATGTCGAATTTTCGTGCGCCAAGCAGAAGTGTATGTCGAGAAAGGTGTTTGTACAGGGAGGTGTGGATCCAGTGCCAGTGCACATGGATCGCCGAGAAGTCGAAGAGCCAGTCGACTTTTGAAGTATACCCTGCCTGCCGGGGAAGGATGAGAGAATAATCGATGCCTGCCTTGTTGAGTTTGGCGCCCGCCCAAGATGAACAGCTGGATTGGAGGAAAGTGTGCAGCAGTCCTGCAGCTCCACGAGCAAACGATGACGACGGCGGTGGCTGCCCAGCCCGGTCTCCCTGGTTACAGAAGCGGGCTGGTCAACCACTTACCAGCGACGACCGAAGCCAGGCTGAAGTCTCGAGACGGGCGAAGGCGGAGGAGGGCTCGACATGGTGATGCCGGTGACGGGGTTGATGATGGGGATGGCGTTGCGGGCGCGGGTGGCAGAGGGCTGGTGAAGCTTCAAGGTCGACTGCTGAGCCTGGTAGGCAGGCTGGAAGGCGGGAGAGGTCGAGTTGAGAGAGAAGGCCGGAGCAACCTGCACCGGTTGGGAGGGAGAGTGTTCCGGCGAGTTGCTGGCTAGGGATGAACGTTCCGAAGAGGCGCTGTGGATGGAGACGAGCTGCGCAGAGAGAAGAAGCATGTCAGTAAATGTACGCACGCATGCAAGACAAGACCCGTCGTGGCCACATCATCCAGCAATTGACTAGCACAGAGCCCGCCATGTTGTTGTCGTTGATGACTGAGGTCCATTCGCGGTGGGCAGCTGCGCATTGAGACTCACATCGCTCTCGGTCAGCAGTCCAGGGCAGAACTCCATGTCGTCCTCGAGGTCGAAGGAGCGGCCAGCCTCGAACTTCATGCGGAAGTTGGTCAGAGACGCAGTCTCTGTCAGTTCCTTCATGCTACGCACACCCCGAAACTGCTTGTGCGAGTTTTGCGAGACGGATAACCTGGGCGCCCTGCGGTTGCGGCCGCCATGGTGACTGTGACCGACGGGTTGCGCCGTCGCCGAGGTGTGGTGTTGCTGAGCGTTGTAGTGGTAGTATGAAGACATAGTCTCTTAGCGTTTTGTCGTCTGTCTATACAGGTTGAGCCGTCTTGAAGGTTGGCGAGAGAGTACACAGGTACAGGTGTGTGGTGGTGTTGAAATGGCGAGCGTTTGGTGGATGTGGAGTGTGTGGGATTGCCGTTTGAACCGAGCTTTGCGCTATTATTTCCGATGGAACAACAACAAAGCAGGACCACAAATGTCAACAAATAGGGGTGCGTGAGGGAGGATGTCGCCTTGCGTGGTACAGTTGAGAGAGAATTAGAAGAGGAATAATCGCGGGTTGGTTTATATTCGAGCGCGCAAGAGATCAATCAGAGTGAAGAGCAAGTTGTGTCGGAGCGAGGAGGGACGGATGGTGATAGGGTGTGTGGTAGAAGTAGGAAGAGAGTCGGAAGGAGGGACAAGCGCAGCGGTCGGAGAAGGCGAAGGTTTTTGTTGGATGGTGCAGGTTGGGGGAGGGAGGGGGGAACCGAGAGACTTCAGAGGCGAGGACAGAAGGGGTTTGGATTGGGTGGGCAGGGGCTAGGAGTGGGCTGGCCTAGGCAGGTGGCCATTGGATGGACGACATCTTTAGGCGGGCCTGGAAAAGAGAGAGTTGTGTGTGTGGTGTGTGCTCTTGAAGGAACAGCGAGATAGTGCACTGGACGCATAACTAGGTTGGGGACTGCAGGTACCTACCGCACTGTACAAGTAGCTCGGCACAGTGTACCACGAGAGCACAGTGAGTCAAGGCTGGTTCGAGAGACAAAAGAGACTGGGCTGGGCCCAGGGGGGGGGACCTGTCGAGCCTGTCCAGGTGGCTTGTCTCCCAGCCCGGTGGACCCGGCCAGGACCAATTATAGCGGCAGACGGGGCCCGCGCTAGTCTGGAACCGCCAGTGGCAGCCCTGGAGCCCACAGTATCAGCAGCGTCATAAACTGTGGAGAAGCCCCCACAGGAATGATATCCGACCTTTGCCACCTTCGTTTCCATTGGCCCAACGGCCAGCCGCTAGCCATCCCCCTCCCGGCCAAGCGTGCTGTTGTAATTTTGGCCATGGCGCTGCTGGCGGTCCCCGGCCCAGACAGTGCCGATCAGAGAGGCCCTGGAGTCAGTGAGCCACTACCGCCCACCACCCTCTTGCCTCTCTCGTGCCTCTCCTGCACTGCACCTCCCGTACTTGTAAGGTCTACGAAGTACCTAGGGGTCTGTACTTTGCTGGCGGCGAATAGCAGTCCAAGCGACATTGATGTGGCTCGCTCAAGATGAGACCCGCGGCATGGGAATTAAAGGAGAATATGCAGGTAAATGCACTTGTCTACCTAGGTATTACACAGCCAACAATTGTGAGACAAGGGCCACCTTGTAACGAGAATAGATCATGAACGTAGGTATGGTACCTAGTGCGTCTCTCGCCCAGACGAACGAAGAGACAAACTGACCTCTTTTGCCTTTCCTCTCTCGCCCACTAAACCGACGGCTGCAGACGAACTAGATACGTGTGGTGAGTTCACAAACCAACAAAACTCATGTTCTGTGGGGTGACTGCCGTCAGCGGGCCTGCGACAGGAGTAATTCAGTCAGTCATGCAATGCCCAACTGTCTCCGCTCGTACCCGACTTTACAAGTACTGCACCGGTTCTCTGCATCGTCAAACTGTGCGAGTTGTGCCATCAGACCGTCATTTTCATCCGAGGTGGCCCGATACCGTTACAAGCTTAACAAGCAAGGTACTACTCTGGAACGCCTGGGCAAACAGCCACTGTGCCGGCTAAGATTTTAGTGTCACCCCAGCCCAGAAAGCTCAAGCCGATTCCAGCAGAGGCAGATCTCCGCCGCCGGCCACACAGTGAGGAGTAGTGAGTACTAGGTAGGTATTCAGTGTCCTCGTGACCCTTTGCTCTGACTCTTGTCTTGCCCCTTCGCTGTCGTCGTCTTCTTCTTCTGCCTGCGCTCAAACATTCCACAGGGTCTACCCGGGCCCCACAGGAGCTGAGAGACACCTGTGACTCGAGGAGCAGTGTTGGCAGGAGAGACAAAAACAAACCGCATTTCTCATGCCCTTGGTATTGACGAACCCGAATTGGCCTGCTTGCTTGCTGCATGTTTGGCAATTCAGACCTGTACAGGAGTGGGCCAGTGCTTGCTGAGGTGTGCCATCAAGGTACGGAGTACCTACGTGTCTACCAGTCTGTGGCGCCTCCTTTGGAGCCATGAAACAGGCCTGCCGTAGGTAGCAGAGTGTCTCGCCCTTCCCTTTGATTGCGCAGCCGACAAGCAGCGGCGCGCACACAGTACCCAAGTTTGATGCAGGCGGCTGGAGAGAGGAGAGAGACGCATGAACAAGAACGAGGCAGTGGTCAGTCAGTGTTTAGCGCACGGGTCCGCTGGCGGCCCTTGGAAGCAATAGACTCTGACCCCATTTTAGGGGGCGCAAAGCCGCCATTGGCATTTTCGCAGGCGACAATGGCGAATGGACCCGCCCGAATAACAGGCACACCCTCGTCAGCAGGGACGCTCGGACTGGGGAGCCCTGCAACATCTGGCGGGCCTTCAAACCCAGATGGGAGTCGTGTGCATCGGAGTTGGTGACCCAGGGAGGCCAGGGTTGCAAAGTACCTGCCCGCCGGTTGGGCGACGGAGGAAGTACTCCAGCGCAGCAGCACAGTCTCCCTCCATCTCTGGCTGGTGGTCAAGGCGGGCCCCAGGGACTGCAGTGCAGGGTGGCCCCGCTGACAGGCACCAGAAGAAACGTGGCGGTTGGGGAAGAGAACAGTAGAGAACAACCTTGAAGAGTACAAGTACAAGTATGGTGTCCTGGTTCTGGCACGGTGCGCACAGTGACGCACAAAGTACCTCCTGAGTCCTGCCCAAGTGTTTGCGGTATCGCTCCCTAGCAAGTGGTCTTCCCCAGCCTCAGCTGTAATTGAACTTGGGATACTACAAGTAGGCGTCAACTCAACGGCGGGCTATCATCCCCCTCCTCCTCCTCCGAGACAGACCCATGGGCTGGCAGCAGGAATCTAGGTTGCACTGCCCTGCCCTGCCCAGGAGCTGGACCCTTCAATTATGTGCAGATTCCATCATCGAAAATAGAGGGCGCATTTTGCAGATCCCGCCAAGAAGCCAGGCAAGCTTCCCAAGTTTCGAAGCGCAACTTCTTGTTTCACTCGAGTGGCATGCATGGGTTTTGCCACCGATAAGCGTGTGGTGCTCGATAAGTGACGATAGGAACCGCCGGCAAATGGGCGTCGACAAATGGCCTGTTGGCCTGCCTGCACAATGACCACAGACGGTGCCACTCGGAGCCCGGAGGCAGAAGTGAGAAGCAACAGAGCACTTGAGCACTTGAGCTTGCCAGAGTCGCAGGCGCATCCCATATCAATGCATGATGCACGAAAGGTCCTCGAGGTGCGCCTCTTGCTGACCATGAATGGAACTGTATCAAGAAACCCGACCTTGCCCCGTCTCCCCATTCTGGCAGCGCTGATCACTGGCCACCAATGGCCGATGGACTGCTCCAGAAGGCGCCTTGTACACCCTCCTCCCGGCCTGCATGGCCGGACGGATTTTCGGGGGTCACAATGCATTGTCCTACCGTCGAGAGTGGCCAGACTCTGAGCCAGTACACCACCCACAACACCCCCCATTGTCTCTCTCTCTTCACTTTAATAAAGGGTCCCATATTGATCAGCCCGCCAATAACTCCTCCCACCGGCGGCCCAATACCAGCTTCCTGAGACGCAGAAGGGTTTCCCGTCGCTTTACGCTGCTGACCACCCCCTCTCCTCTCCCTCTACCAGCCCACCTTGTGCCTCGCTGTCTATCGTCGAACCGCCCTGTGAGCGCCCCCACCACCCATCTTCGCCCTGATATGGAGCCGGCGGGGGGGGGGGAGGGGTGACGGAAGGAGCAAGAAATGCCATCACTTGCTCCAGTCGACAATGGCATCATTTATCTTGCCCGTTTTTAGCCTGGCTCGAGTCGCCCGTCGTTGGTTGGCCGAGTATCGCAGATCCGGGGTCCTACTGCGCCAATCTGCCAATCTTGTCTGCAACGCAGTCTATCTCTAACCAATCCGTCAATTAGGTCCAAGGCCGAGTTCCAAGTATTCGACGCTGACGGGCCGTATCTTGCCTTGGAATTGAGGGGCGGAGTGTGTATCTCCCTGATGATCTGGTCCCTGTGAATCTGATAACGGCCCTGCCCTGTTCCTGGTGTCCAAATGTCAGAACCACAGAGATCAGGGTCCGGTCCCCTGGCCTGCTGCCCTCATTCCAAAGCTACATGTCCAACCTGCGGTCTCTCAAGTCTCTCTACTGCCACTATCATTGCGATCTTTCCGTATTGGAAATAGAAGCCAGGCATCGCTCTTCATTGGCACCCCGCCACCAATGCTCTCGCATTCTTAGTGTGTTCGTCTCGCGAGGTTGGCGATACCCTTGTCCCCTGGCACCTCTTCCTTGAAACCCCCGATCTCAGTCTAGGTTAGATGCCATTGCCTCCAGCCATTCTTTCACCAAGGGACCAGTCAAACCTTTACCATGTTGTGCTCTTCTTCACTTTGCTGCACCCCACACACACACACACACACATCGTGCCTGCCCTTGCTTCTCGTCCTGTGACAGCTTTCACGCCCACACCGCTCTTTCATGGGCATTCGGAGAAGCGCTAGAGCAGACTCACCTAGCCCCGTTTCGGGGCTCGACCCGGTCCACATATGGGGGGACTTATGTGCCAAGCGCAAGTTCCTGTGACTGGACGATGCGTTTTCTCTCATGCATGCTGCACTACAGCCAGCGGGAACAGTGAGGTGTGTACAGGATGAATGGCTGGCGGAGGTTGACTACCTACCCAAGGCCAGCTGCAAGCAATGCCGTGACTGTGCCGCCATCACATCCATCTGCAGGCACTTCTCTCCTTCGGGGCTTTGATACATGCATGCATGGCCCCCGTGCTGCTGCTGGACTGACCGTAAAAAAAGAAACTGGAATGGCACACCACCTGCGTCGCCCAATGCCCTGGCAGTGCCCCCCCCAATGCGAAACCGGGCCGCACGTCCTTCTTGGTGCAAGCTCGTGGTGCCGGGCTCGGGAGTCGCCGAGTGGGCTGTGCCTCGTCCGACTCCGACTCCGCCTCCCCCGCGGCGGCACCCGAACGGACACCTGCCTGCCTGCCTGCCTGCCTGCCTGCTCCATGCTCCGAGTGGCCCTCGCGGACTGCGTGGGCCTCCCGGTAGTGGGAGGGTGGTGCTCGAAGTGTGCATTCTCGTTCTCTTGTTCGCATATTTATTTGCTAGAACACCAGGTATCTACCTGGATCCTCGGTCGACTAATAGGCTTCGGCCCCATGGTCCACCATTTCTTAAGTTTGTATGCATGAGATTTCTCTCTCAACAATCTGGATACAACCTGGTCATCATAAGAAAGGTCCGCAACAAAGTGAATAGGCAATGGTTCTTTGGCAAGCCCAAGGAAATCTCCGTGCTGTGGTCAATAGGAACAAGATATGTTGGCATCTCGTTGATAGATAGGCTTGAACATATGCTAAATCGTACCATTCTTGGTCGTCTGAGATTCAATTGATTTCTCAATATTCTGTCTCTACATAAACGAACAGGAAACCTTTATATTAAGCAAGGCTCACACGTACTGACTTTCAAGGTCATTTTCGTGGCTCGTTAATCCACGTCTTAGTCCTTAGCAACTCTCTGGCTGGAGGGCAGTAGCTTTGGAACTGGGCCCTCTTGCCACAAACACATCCTGATATGCAAACAGCATAACCAGAGAACGACAATAACTAGACATAATTTTCCACACTTCAGTTGTCTGCCACTTTTCCAGAAGGTCTCGGTTTCTGGCTCTCTGAGGAGAGTGCTGGCACTCATTCTATGTATCACGTGATGCCACGTCCCCCGGCTCATGCACGGGCCATTCGGCAGAGGCCGCGACCTTTTTGGCTGGATGTTTTAGCTGCCAAATCTTTGCCCGGCCCAAATCAAAATTCTTCCAGTTCGCCATCAACCACCACATCAGCCTCCTCCTCACGACCAGACATCATGGCTCTCGACCACAGCCGCGACCCCTGCCCTTGGGTCATCCTGAACGACTTTGGCGGAGCGTTCTCGATGGGGTATGTTTTTTCCTCTTCCCTGATCCCGATCGTGAAACCCGCTGCGTGCGACAGCTTTTCCCTGTAGAGACTAACTCCCCTATCAAAATGCAGCGCTATCGGCGGCACGATCTGGCACGGCATCAAGGGGTTCCGGAACTCACCGTACGGCGAGCGGCGGATAGGCGCGCTGACGGCGATCAAGATGCGCGCCCCCGTGCTGGGCGGCAACTTTGGCGTCTGGGGCGGCCTGTTCTCGACCTTCGACTGCGCCGTCAAGGGCATCCGCAAGAAGGAGGACCCCTGGAACGCCATCACGGCCGGCTTCTTCACCGGCGGCGCGCTCGCCATACGGGGCGGCTACAAGGCGGCGAGGAACGGCGCCATCGGCTGCGCGGTGCTGCTGGCCGTCATCGAGGGCGTCGGCATCGGTTTCCAGAAGATGATGGCGGGCGCGACGAAACTGGAGGTAAGCAGACTCCCCCTTTCTTTTTCTTTCAGGCCCGAGCTACGTACATTGGCAGAACACTGACACTGTTGTTGGTAATACAGGTCCCTACGGCTCCTTCGACGGCACCCGCCCCGGCTTAGACAACTCTCGACTCGTTCACACCTGAGTTTTCCCTGTATTATACTCGTGTTTTATACGGCTTCAAGCGGTTTTCACTCGGTACATATCCAGCACTAGCATTTTTTTCACTCATACATCTCTGCTCTTTCGAAAAGTCACCCGGTCGGTGTACTTTTGTGCAAAAAACTACGGCGTTCAGGGGGGGGAAAAGGGGGAAAGGGGGGAGTTGTCGGGTCCACCCTGTAGGGGAAAAACGAACTCAAAACACAGCATTTGCCCGCCGTATACCGCCTCACTGCATACCAAGTCAGTTATTCGATGTATAACAAGGTGCTCGACTGAGATTACGTTGTGGCACCGAAGCCGCGACTCATGATGGATAGGGGGAACTCGACACTCGTTTTACTAGCATTGCTGCTACTACCGCACTCGAGGGGTCAATCAAGGCAGCGTTGGGTTCTTCTCTATCGGTAGTACGATTACAGATAAATTTTAATTGTTACGATTCTCGAGCTGTGGTGACGTGCACCGACCGGACTGTATACAAAAAGAGCGAGACTGCGAGATCTGCCCGGCCTGATCTGGAGGAACGAGGCACACTGGTTCTGAAGGGCAAAACACCATCAACACCCGCTGCAGTTGTCAAGGATAGGTTGAACCGACCGAGGCTATGCTTACCCGATGCAACAGGCCTGTCGTTCGACGATGACGGCCACAAACTACACTGTCTGTCCGAGATGCTTGCCAGGCCGCGATGACGAATCAGAGGATCCCGGTTACGCACCAGGCCCCGGCACGTCGGAGCAACGCGGTTGAAAAAAGGCGCCTTCCGTCACGCTGATCGGGATTCAATTGATGGGGGGGGGAGCGCCTTAGTCAAGTATCTACCTTAGGTAGCCCGGTAGATGATCATTGTATCCTTGCGATTCTTTGAAGCTAGTTCCTTTTTGCCCTGCCGGGCGCGCTGCTTCTTGCTGCTGGAATCTGTGGATAAGAGGAGAGTCCCAAAAAAATCATGGTGACGTCACAGAAACATCTCGATGCAAGCCGAGCAAGCTTCCCAGCAAAGAGCTGCCTTGTCCTCCCATAAGGAAGCTCTGTTCCCCCCTGTTGTTTTCCTATATCTCGCATTTGCTCGGTAGACGAATCACAAAGCTGCTATCCACCCATTGCCATACTCTCAATTGGTGTTTCCCCCCCTCCTTCTCTGGCAGCATTATCCTTCTTCTCTCATATCGAGAATTGAGCCCTCCCTCCTCCCCATCTTCACTCAAGTTAATATACAAAACTTCCTCCCTCCGCTTCTTCCAAAAAGGCTTCCCCCCATCTTTCGTCCCTAGATCCCAGATCCGGATACCATGCCTGCTCGCATCGCCATCGCCAATGCGGTTGCCGCCGCCGCACGCCCGACCACCGTCGCCGGCAGCCAGGTGCTCCTGCGGAGAAGCATCGCCAGCACCGCCAGCTTGAGGCACAAGGAGAGTGCAAGCCGTGAGTGTTTTCCTCCTTCGGCTCACCCGCATCTACAATCTCTTCCCCTTTGTAAAACCACACCTCAGAGAGAGAGACAGCCAATTTGAGTTGCTATCCAAACCCACCCCCCCGCCCCGCCTTTACACATCACAACTACACTGCACGGAGACACACGAATGCACATATAATATATACATATGCATGGATCGCCAGCGCTGACACTCACTGCTGCCCCCACACCAGATAACCCGGACTCGCACGAGGTGGACAAGCACAAGGGCGACCTGCTCAAGAAGCACAAGGACGGCCAGGCCCACTGGAAGCCCGAGCTCGCCTCGGACAGCGAGGAGGCCGTCAAGGCGGACCGCGCCGAGACGGACGGCGGCGGCGCGAGCAGCAGCCCGGCCGAGGCCATGAAGAAGCTGCAGGAGCGCACCAAGAAGGCCGCCGAGGAGACGTCCAAGGCCGGCACCAGCATGCGGGACGGTCTGTGAAAGAGAGTGAAGAGGGAGAGTGTGTGTGTGGAAAGAAGGAGAAGGAGAAGAAGAAGAAGAAGAAGCTATGAGGCGAACACCGTGAGGACATGAGATATCTCGACGAGTGGGAATATCCTCCGCGAGAGCAAGGAAGCAGAGTTACTGAGGAACCCGGAAGTAGATCACTCAGAGAGAGTCGGGCAAGTGAGGCTCACTTGGGAGGTTGTGTTGGTGTGAACCGCTTGTATCAATAGGTTGGAAGGTAAACGTTCGCATTCAAGGCGTCGAAGTAGTGCCCATACGTCTTTGGCGTCAAATCATTGCATATTGGCATTCACAGAAAAACTTTCCTTCTCTATTCTGCTTGGGCGTGCTGACCGATATGCTCAACTCCCCAAGTCTCTCCGCAACACACAAACTACCGAAACCAACCTATGCCACCGCACGTTGAAATGGCTAGTCAGCAGAACCAGCCCATATACCGTGTAGAGGGAGGGGCATTCAACTCTTCTTGTTTGTTGGAACATCATCTTCGTACTACCTAGTTCGTTCTCTCCTGCACCAACACCCGGCACAGGCCAATCTTCAGGCATGCTAATTACCCCGTTGAACAATGGGTATCTAAAGAAAGAAGCAAAGACTTTCAAATCAGCCTAGCAGGCCCAGTGCATGCCAAGTAATAGCACTACTCATCCCCCCGGCAAAGTCCCGGAGAACCAAGGTCCCATGCGCCATCACAATCCTACCTACCCCCTACGCCCCTCGGCCACGACCCCTCCCCCGTCCCCGTCCCCGTCCCCGCCCGCGACTGCGCACCATCGTCCCCCGACCCCGGATAGCAGTGCCCCGCGTCACGCCCTCGGCAGCGGCGGCAGCAGCGCCTGGCACCCTCGCCGGGATATCCTCGTCGTCCGAGTCCGAGTCCGAGTCCGACTCGTCGTCCGACGCGGAGACACTGCCCCTGCCGTAGCCCCCGCCGTAGCCCCCGCCGTAGCCCCCGCCGTAGCCCCCGTCCAACCCGTCCTCCTCGTCGGACGAGCCCAAGCGGACAACCGTGGGCCCAGCGCGAGCAGCCGCAGCCGGCGGCGGCGCAGGCGGTGGCGGTGATGGGGACCGCTCACTCGCGGCCGATTCGGGCGAGACGACCTCGAGCGCCTCCGGTCCGTCGACGGCATCCGGCATCGGCGAATCGACGAACGGATCCTCCACCTCCTCGGCGGGAGCAGCACTCGGAGGCTCTGCCGCGGGGCTGGGCGATGGCCGAGCTGCAGCTGCTGCAGGTGCAGCGGGCGTCTCTTCCACCTGGGGCGTGTTGGCGCCCGACGCCCTCGGCGTGCTCTCTCCGCTCCTGGCGCCTCCGCGCGACTTGCGCCCGACCATCTTGAACTTGCCTCCTCGCCGAGCGACGCGTTGAGCCATAGTCAAGCCGCTCATGTCGGCAGGCGAGGCAGCCCTGGCCGAGCTGGCAGCTGCCGCCGCCGCCGCCACCGCCGCGGGGTTCTTCGGGGGCCGTCCCCTCCGCTTGGGAGCGGGAGCAGCAGGTGGGAAATCCACTGCTCCCGGCTCTTGCCTTTCATTATGAGCTGGGCGACTGTCCTCTTCTGCGAGCTCGGCGGCAAGCTGTGCCTCGAGGGCTCCGATCATACTATCATCGTCATCATCCTCGAGTTCGGGCCGACCGACTCCCGTGCCAGGTGTTTCCTCCGTCACCGTCACCGAGGACTGGCCCGACTCAACTCCGGCCAGCATCGATTTCCGGGGCCGGCCGCGTTTCTTGGGCGGCTCGCTCAACGGCGGCGTGGCTGGCTTCTCGCGTCCAGTATCGGTAGACGGTCCGACGTCGGACTTGCGCGGCCGTCCTCGCTTCTTCGGGCCCGTACTCGGCGTGGACACCTGTTTCTTCGGGCCCGCCGCGCTCGGCGCAGGCGCTCGCTTCTGGGCCGCGGCAGTCGCCTTACGTGCCTGGCCGGTAATCGCACGAATCGCCTCCGAGGCTAGGTCCAGAGGATCGTTGCTGCGCGGCTCGGAAGGCTCCGCGGTAGGAGGAGGCTTGGGCCGTCTCTTCTCCAGGATCTCGTTGAACTCCTCGATGCCGTCGTCTGCCTCGGCATACGACACTTTGGGTTTGGCATGGCGCAGGGACGGGATGTTAGCCTCGTATGGCAAGAGGCCAGTCACCTCCTGCTCGGATTCGTCTTCGCCGTTGGCTTCGTCACGTTCGCCCGTGTCGCCATCCGCTGCTGCTCCTTCCGGTTGCTGAGATTCACTAGGGATTGTTGCCTCCCCGCTGAGCAGAGCCGGGTCAACGTCCATAGCCTCGTCAACGTCGACCTCCTTCTCGATCCTGATCTTCTTCTTATGTGACTTTGGCGCCATGAAGTCGGGATCGTCATGCTTCTCCAATTTCGCACGTCTCTTTGCGGCCCGCAGGGCCTTCTTGGCATATTCAGATTCTTCGTCCAGAACCATTTCGTCGGCCGCTGGTTCCTGGTATGGGTCGAAGAGAATCTTGTCGGGGCTGTCATCTTGTTGATAGTAGCCCAAGCCAAGCATTCGCTCTGCTCCAAAGGCTGATGGATCTGGATAGGCGGCAGGCTCGTTATACAACGCTGGGTCAATTGCGTCAGCCGGGGACATATCGGCCATCGGCGCTTGCCCATCAGTGACTGGCTGCGAGTCTCCGCCCATGGCCTGCGACGCAGATTGTTGGCTTTCGGCAATAGCGAGCGCCGCACCGACTACATCTCCCATATGTCCCTCCTTCGCCTTCTCTGCGTCTGCCTGCTGTCTGAGGCGTTGCATGCGACCAGTGTCCTGACTATGACCCTCCTCTCCGACCTTGCTAAGCCAGCGCAGGTTGTGCAATCGGAAGTCGACCAGAGCATCGACACTGCGATCGTCAGCTATGCTCCGCGTATCGTGGCCGAGTAGAGTGTTCTTTGGAACATAGGGAGTAGTGTTGCCCGCTCGCCGGCAAGCGCCGCAGTTGCATATCCCCCTGCACTTTGGACACTGCCACCTCTCCTCCTGCATGACGTCCTGGGGCATCATGTCAAAGCCCCGATAAAGATTTCCATAGCAGTAGGCCTCCGTGCAACCTGGCGTGGAGCAGAAGGCCAGTCTGTATGTGAAATCTTTGCGACAGCAGACATGACATCGATAGACATCGCCCTTCTTCTCCTTCTTCTTCTTCTTCTTCTTCTTAACCACCAGGCCGTTCTCGTCGACCTCAGGCTCTGATGGTTCGAGAACCTCCTTCTCTTCCGGCTTGGTGATGTCACGGAAAGGACGCCGCCGCAGCTGCTCTTGGCATATTTGTGCAACAGACTTCTTTCCGGATTTCTTTCGAGCTATCTCAAGCGGAAGAGGGGTCAATTCGAGGTCGATGAAGCCGTCGTTCTCGGTGACCATCGTCCGCCACTCGTCGTAGGTATTGACCAGCTCAGACCACTCCCACTGCTCACACCATGATAGGCCAGAGATGCACAGACACGAGCGGCCCATCGCGTAGCATTCCATGCAGATATCGTATGTATCTTCAATCACGTTCTTGTTGTCGTCGAGGAGCTGTCTGACGCAGTGTTTGCAAGTGAGGAACCTGTTGAAGATGTTGGCTCTGCAGTAGGCGCAAGTAATGTTGGAGTCAAACTCGATGAACTCGACGTTCTGTTCTTTTTGGCCGAACATCTCGTCAGTGAGTATCTCGGTGTAGAGGCTGAAAAGTTTCCGGAAGTCGGTCTTGAGCCGGTCTTTCTCCGGGCTCTCACCGCGCTCGATACCGAGCAGACCTAGGCCGTCGAACTTATCGTTATAACGTAGGAGGTCGTAATACTTGCGCAGGGTGTAGTATATGATGGCTTTGTTCTTGTATTGCTCATCACGGCACACCAGCCGGGCTTTGGGCAGGGCCTCGTGCAGTGCCAACTCGAGCGTGTCGCAAGTGGTCCGGTTCCATGCGACTTTCATGGTCCTCGTGCCGCGGTTCCACACTTGGTGAGTAGCCAAGGGAGGAATAAGGATGAGGTCCCCGAGCTTCTGTTCCACGATGTAGACCGGAAATGTGGCCTTCTTCCAGGCGTTGATCTGGGCAAAGTGCTTCTCGATCTCAACGTCATGGCCGAGCATGGACAAAAAGTACTCTCTGACAACCTCGCGGTCTTTTGTTTCCGTCATGAACCAGATGGACGTCCCTGGCTTCTCTTGACCATCATTTCCCGACACCTCAACCATGATATTCTGACCCAAACTTCCACACATCTCTCGGTGCGCGGGGGTGTAGGTGCCCTCGTGTCCAATGTAGCACATAAGATTCTGAGCTCTCATCTCTTCCGGCAGGCTACTCATCAGATCACCGGCTGGTACTGCACGTTTCGTGTCGATCTTGTCATTTAGATAGAAGAAGTTTCGCGGCAAGACGTTCTGCAAGCGCTCGTGCCACTCGGGAGGGCAATCAATATCCTTGAGGTACAGACGCTGTCTAATCTCGTCACGGAAGTTGGTGGGCGTGTATTGGTTGGCCAGGGCTTTCATCGATCGCAGATAGTGGCCCATGGTGAATTTGATGTTGGTCTCGGCCGGGATGTCGCGAACAAACTCTTGCTGCTTGTCGTAGGTCTGCTCGAGCCATTCTGCACTGAACAGCGAAGAATCGAGCTCCGAATTCCACCTCTCTATGACCAAGGGTTTACCGCGCTGGAGGATCTGAATGTTGATGAGTCGCTCTAGCTCGAGTGGCGACAGACCCTTGATATGTTCTGCGCCGATGCGCAGGGCCCATTCGAAGTTGGGGGTTGAGTCAACCAGAGCGCTGAGGTCGAGATCCGGCGGAATCGGGTCGAACTTGGCCTGCGGGTGGAGTGAGGTCGGCATTGTGTCGGAGATCGGGTGCAGTCCCCGGGACTGCGAAAGCGATGCTCGAGATGCTCAGTCAAGTGAAGGAAGTATCACGGGTCTCCGTTGAAACGCATGCTTGCAAGCTAGCGCCTTCAGACTCTCAAGAAGATGAAGACGGCTCTGTACGCCAAATACCTTCCACGAAACTTGTGGTCGAAAGGTTTGAAGATTTCAAGGGTAAGTGAGGGGGAAGTTAGGCACATCAACGCGATTGCGATTGATTATCAGGGAAGGCTGGCTATCTACTACAAGTATGTACAGTACCTGGGTAGGGTGGGCGGAGGAGCGACGGTGGTGGTAGTGGTGCCAATCAGAGGCTAGCCAAGTTTGGCGCACCACAGCTTGACTGGGGCAGCCCCACTTTTGCTGGAGGCAATCCCGGATCTCAGCTGCAAGGCTGAACAACGGTTGAATACCTTGACCTGAGACCAGCTCCGATTGATGGGAGATGATCCATCTTTGAGGGTCATTGCCGTGGCCACTCGTGACAAGCCATATGGGAAAAGCACCAGACACCCGGTCTCTGGTCCAAGCTGCTGAATTGGCTCAGTGTAGTTGACATGTGAACGAGAGCAACTAAGGTGAATTTCATTTCCATCCACCCTCGAGAATTCTCCACGAAAGACGTCTCACAAGGGAGGTCTCTGCGGCCCATTATAGCTCTTCCATGGCTGTCTTTGACGAGAAAATATGCAGATGTACGGAGACTAACTTCTCTTGAGTAGCCCTACTCCTTTCAAACAAGACAATCTCGTAGAGAAGAAACCATGTCTATCCTACTCCGGAAGCCGGGACATCGGCTCCTCAGGGTGCCGAGGAGTGCGGTATCCGCAGCAGGCCAGATCAGTCTTCCGAACCGTGGCAGTTTACACCGGCCCTGCACGCCTCACTTGCAAGCGCGTATCGCCTACCATGCCACAGCAGCCCTGCGCTCGCCAAGCTCAGCCGCCGGCTCGCTCCAGCCAGACGGGGCCGGCGTCGTCCCGGGTCCTGCCGCCCCCTCGGCACCAGCACCTTACTCCCCTCCCCAGACCGGCCTCCTCTCCATGCTGCCGCCATCGTGGGTCCCGTACGCGGAGCTCATCCGCCTCGACAAGCCCACGGGCACCTACTACCTCTTCTTCCCCTGCCTCTTCTCCACGCTCATGGCCGCGCCCATGGCCGTGCCCATGGCCTCCCCGCTCTCGGCCGCCGGCTACTCCCTCCTCTTCTTCTCGGGCGCCCTCGTCATGCGCGGCGCCGGGTGCACCATCAACGACCTCTGGGACCGCAACCTCGACCCGCACGTCGCCCGCACGCGCCTGCGGCCCATCGCCAGGGGGGCCATCACCCCCTTCCGGGGCGTCGTCTTCACCGGCGCCCAGCTGCTCGCCGGCCTCGCCATCCTCCTCCAGTTCCCGACGGCGTGCCTCTACTACGCCGTCCCGAGCCTGCTCTTCGTGGCCTCCTACCCGCTGGCCAAGCGCGTCACGTACTACCCGCAGTTCGTGCTCGGCCTGACCTTCTCCTGGGGCGCCATGATGGGCTTCCCGGCCCTGGGCGTCGACCTGCTCTCCAACCAGGCCGCCCTGACGGCGGCGTCGCTGCTGTACACGTCCAACATCGCGTGGACCGTCCTGTACGACATGATCTACGCGCACATGGACATCAAGGACGACGCCAAGGCCGGCATCAAGAGCATTGCGCTGAAGCACGACGCCGACACGAAGAAGGTTCTGACCGGCCTGGCCGTAGTGCAGATCGGCCTTCTGGCTGGGGCCGGCATGGCCGCAGGAGCCGGCCCGGCGTTCTTTATTGGTAGCTGTGGCGGAGCCCTGGTGACCCTGGGCATCATGATCAAGCGTGTGAACCTCAAGAGCGTCAAGGACTGCTGGTGGTGGTTCGTCAACGGATGTTGGATCACCGGTGGCGTCATCAGTCTGGGCCTTGGGGCGGACTATGCTATTCGCTACCTCGACGAGGGCAAGGGAAAAAAGGAGGAGGCGTAGCCGCTCTAATACCTGTACTCTACTCTGTAATCAATCTGTTAAAAAAAATGTAACCATATCGCCGGCACCGAAGGGTCTGAAAGCAATACCCCCGTACGATAATTTTGAACTGAAGCTGTCCCACTCAGCATGTCGCATAATTATGCATTGCCCTGGGTCTCCTGGCTCAGCTGATCACAAAAACACATACAATCCATCAGTCATGTCAAACGGCGAAGGAACCAGAGGATTTGGTGATCAATGATCCTGAATTTCGGTACTGATCATGTCTACCGGGGAATCTTCAGGTCTCCCTTTAACCTATAATGATCCCAATGCAAACAAGCAAAGATGACTCCGCATGCCGATACCGTTCCGTATTTTTTCCATGATATCCTCCACACGCTTAAGACCTGGGCTTCTCCTTCTTCTCCTTCCACAGGGCGAGCAGACCGACACCAGAGACCTTGACGACCTTGAACCGAACACCGGGGATATCACCCTTGGCCTTGCCCTTGCGACCGAAACCGGCCAGGAGGACCTCGTCGTTCTCGTCGACGAAGTTGAGGCAACCGTCGTTGGGGACTAGAGAAAAATTCTGCTGTTAGCCAAACCGTCTGATCATCCTAGCATTGCTGCCCTCGAAATATTTCCTGCTTCCAACACAATCGTGTATTTCTTGCTGCAGACGGGAGAGATCGTGGGGGAATTCGTACCGAAAGCGGTGACCTTCTTGCCGTTCTTGATCAACTGAACCCTGACACACTTTCGAATGGCGGAGTTGGGCTGCTTGGCCTCGACACCGACCTTCTCAAGGACGATGCCCTTGGCGTGGGAGGAACCGCCGAAGGGAGAGGACTTGAAGGCGGTACCCAGGGCACGCTTCTTGTACTGGAGATCGGCCCATCGCTGCTCGCGACGGTTGTTGCGCAGCTTGCGCGCGGCGTTGAGACCACGAGGCTTTCCGGCACCCATGATTGCTGTCGGGGAGGCGGCACGTTAGCAAGTCGACGTCGAGTGAGAAGACAAAGAAAGAAGCGAGTGTGATGACTCCCTTCCTATTCTCCTCCGGGATCTTGCTGGAGAGTAAACGTACCGACTTATGAATTGATCGCTGTGATGGGGTTCTTCTGGATGTGCTTGAAGGTTGGGGCTGGAATTGGCAACTTTCTCGCACCACTCGGCAGGCGATTTTTTTGGTAGGGTTTTCTCGCCCTAGCTGGTCACGAGTTTTTCTCTCAGCACTTTTCGCGCTAGTCCTTTGAGCCCCGCCCGACCAGACTGGGACTAGACTAAAATTGCAGTGGAGACGGAGGACGCGAGAATAAAGTTCCCTTATCAGCATCGGCCGGTGCGCCTTATCTATCTTTATCTCTATGTCATTCGGGCCAGGCGCGCTAAGTCAAAACTCCCGCTTAATTGCATCCCATTCCGAGACCAGCACTCGAGCCAACCAGGAGCCTCGCTGTAGATCATCGTCGACACCCTCAGAGTGCGGGCCAGAATGTAGCCATGTCTCAAGCTAATAAAGGCAAAGGCAAGCAAAGGGACCCCCCTCCGACCCTGTTTCTTCATCCGTCCCCCGCTGCCTCTCATGTCTCCCTCCCCGGAATCCTGGCACCTCCCGGTGGCCTAGGCTCGACGAGCACCTCAGCTGCCGGCATGACTTCCTCGGGGGCACCTCCTCTGTCCCGCACTAGCTCCCTGCTGCGCCAAGATGTAGGCGCGCCACCCTCAAGTCAGCCCGAGGCCCGGAGGCCCGGTGCCAACTTCTTGCGGCCCTCGGGGCTGGGCAACCTCGGGGCGGCCTTCTCCATGCCGCATCCGCTGCGCCAGGAGTCGACGCGCACTACCGATAGGACGGACGCGCTGTGGGCCGAGATGCAAGCGACGCTGGAGGAGGTCGAGCTGTCCGCGTCGGGCGGAACCAGGGTCTTCGGACCCGATCACGACCACAAGCTCGCGGAGCTGAGACAGGCGCAGATCGCGCTGGCTCAGGCCTGGGCGCGAAGCGAGGCTGATGAGGCCATCGAGACCAACTTGTCTGCGGCCGAGGCAGAGGCCAGGAAACTCAAGTCCACAGTGTCCGGAGGCAAAGACACGGCCGGTGGGGATACCGGCGCAGGAAGGACCGAGGGAGGCAGCACGGCTGGCGGTAGTGCTCGTCCCGGGAGCAGCGTGGCCGGTCACGATGCTGACAAGCTCGGTGCGAAGATGGGAGAGGAAACGGAGGTGGACATTCTGCTAGCAAGAAAGCGGAGAGAAGCCAACGACCGTTATTTCTCGCGGGTGAATCAGGGCGTGTTGGACGTTGTGGCCAAACTCGAGGAGGTTGCCGTTGCCATGAGAGCCGTTGAGCAGGAGAGCAAAGACATATGGGGAGACAACGAGAGCGTGCCGAGCAGTGTGAAGACATAAAGCACTGGGCACGCGAAGATGGAGACTGATTGCATTGCTAGGCGTTCAATGGGGGCTGTACAAGCTGGTGGCATTGTTTACGATATCCTTAGCTACAGGTCAATTACTAGAGTCGAACATTATGTTTCATGATATCTGGTAGTAGCTTTCTACCACCGTTTGTATGGAGATCCAAATTTGGTTCATGATGTTTCGTCAAGACATATCGGCCATGTGGCTCGAAAACCGGGGTCATGCATTTAGCGCGGAGATGACCGAAGCGGGCAATGTTCGGATGGGGCGGGGTTACTCAAAGGGAGTACCGACGCCACCGCATGTCATGCGCTGGGCAGTCGACACACCACCCGCTGCCAGTCATCCAGCTTCCTAATCAAGGCGGCACCCAACCATCATAAGTCCCCCCGACTCTGCCACCTTCCACCACCTCAACTGCATCTGTTTGCGCAACATCGATCATCGCCTCCACGGTGCCATTTCGAACACTCAGCAACTCTAAACCGCTCTGCTGTCACTTTTACCGTCGAAAATGAAGCTGATCGCCTTCCTCCTCGCCTTCCTGTCTGTCTTCTCCGCTGCTCTGGCGGTGGATGTGCAGAAGCAGGTCATCATCACTTATCCCGAGAACACGCCCAACCATGTGCTCGACGAGGCAAAGGGGGCTATCCTGGACGCTGGCGGTGTTATCTTGCACGAGTACAAATTGATCAAGTAAGTCGAGTCATACGGAGTCATAGGCGCGAGCGACGATGCGCGTGACAATCCGCATCAAGCCCATCTTTGCACAATGCTAACCTGGGTGCTCCAGGGGTTTCGCGGTCAAGGCTGGAGAGAAGGTCCTCGACACTGTGCAGACGATGGGAAGCCAATACAACGCCCTGATCGAGGAGGACCAAGTTGTCTCGAGCTCGTGAGCGATGGGGAAGACGGTGGATTACGACACATGTGCCAGCCACGTGGGGTATCCGGTTGCGTGAGGACCTTGGCTGCAAGAAGTCACCACTTTGCTTGATGAAATATGTTTATAGGCGCTTTTTTGGTAATGCGACGGCATCTGGAGATGGGATTACGGGCGTGGTAGATGATATCCGGCTGGCAAAGACCACCACTCGTTAGGCTTGAATTGATGCGGTCCTTCTCAATGTTCTCCTTGTGCATCTGGGGTCTCCAGGAACGTGCAATCTAGCCACAAAGGACTGGGCAAACTCTTGTACGGATGTCTAATCATTCGAACACATTCACTACAGACAAACATATCTACGGTGTAAGTTGGGAATGGAGTCGGCTGTGTAAATGATATGTCTGCGTAAAGTACAAGTATTCATGGTCAGACCCATCCCATCATCTCTGTTTGGGATCAGACCAAAGATGGGCGGGATCGTCGGTGTGTTTTGACTCTTGCAGTAGGCAGGTACAAGTACTTCAAGACGCACCAGACCTTCCAGGCGGTCCCTTCATCTCGTTTCCCTGTCGTCTTTGTTCTCGTGGTCAATGCGCATTGTGTGGAGCGACTTGACATGGGGATCGTATCTTGTACTTGTATTGTCGCAACAGGAACAATGTGAAACACTTGGACCAGTCTAGTCCCGGAATACCCATATCCAACCTTGGGTTGCAGAAGGATTGCGAGGGAGAATATTTACATAGAATGGTGTGGTTGCTGAGGACTTTTGAGAAGAGGTGCAACAACAAGATATATGTATGTGTATTCAAGTGCATGCAGACATGCCGCTTGCAAGTGTCAGAGCATGTTCTGCCTAACGGCGCGCGCGCTGAAACAAAGGGCTGAGGGCGTTTTTTATGCCTTCTACCTTTACGACAACTTGATCGGCAATGCACCACCAGGCACGCACAAAGAGCAAAGAAGTGATGGATCAATTGGACAGACCGCCCTCTGCCTCTTCTTTCGGCGGGACATGCATGGGCAGAAGAAGTCTAGGGGTTTCAGGGACACCCCTGTCTGGACCCACGTCACCTCCAGCTTAGCAGATACGGGAATCGTGCCAAACCCACACTAACAAGGAGCTCCATTTCACGGGGGCTGCCGTCGCCCAAAGGAATGGGCAATGCGATAGCTCCCAGGACAAAGCCCTTTGGCATGAACAATGTCTTTCACTGCTCTGTGGCGTTTTTTGATCCAGAAGCTCTAGCCTGCTGTCGACAATGGATCTCCAAGCATCTTCCTGATCAACCTCAAACCCTCATTTCTTTCTAATCATACACCAGAAAAGGCTGCGAGCGTGTCTCCCTCTTGCTCCAAGTGACCGTCACTTCCTTCTTCCTCAACTCGCAACATCACCTACGCGTTGCCTCTGAAACATTGTAGCAGCGACGCCTTTTCTCCAGACGACTTACCCAGCTTAGCCTTGTCAGTGTCAGCCAACTCTGCAGGCGAACTACCGCCCGACCTGCGAGCTCCGATCCAATAGCCTGACCATCCGCCCTCCGCTCCGGAGGCGCCGTAGCCATGCCCGGGATGAAGCCGCCGGCGCAGGCCGCCCTCCTGACCTGGGTCAACACCTTCCCTCTAGACCGCAAAGTCGAGAGACTCGAGGACCTTTCCGATGGACGAGTCTTCTCCCAGATGCTCCAGGACCTCGACCCGGAATATGACCCGTCCGAGCTGGAGCTCAACGTCGGCTCTTCGACCTGGCTGACCAAGAAGCGCAACATACAGTCCGTCTTCAAGGCCCTCACCAAGTACATCGTCCAGCGCGACACGTCCGACAAGATAGTGTATTTGCCCAGGACTGTCGACTTCCGGTCATTGTCAGACGACCTCGACGCCGAGGGAATCTCTCAGGTATGGCCTGTCCCTGTCCACCGCTCCCTTGATCTTGACCCTCTGCTAACGTCTTTGCGATTTTGCTAGTTACTATGCGTGTTTGCCGCGGCTACCCTCATGGGCGAAAAGAACGAAAAGTACATCCCCATCATGTACCAGAACCTCTCGCAGGACGAGCTAGCTAGCATCGCCGGGATACTAGAAGAGAAGCAGAAAGAGATGGAGAAGGCTGCCAAGGCCGAGGAGTCGACCGGCGCAACCCCCGCCCTGGACGCCGGCCTGGAGACCGAGGCTGAGCTTGCCAGACTGGCTTCCGAATACGACACTCTGACGAAGAAACTGGCCGACAGCAATACGCGCCTCGAGCACTTGCAGATCGCCTATGAGGAAGTCAAGGATGAGCTGCAACGGGCACAGGACAACTTGGAGCTCGAGCAGCAAAAGCATGGCGACAACGAGTCGCAGACAATCCTCTCGCTCCAGCGGAGAAATCGCGAACAAGAAGAGATCATCGAGACCCAGGAAGCCCAGATTGAGGATGACCGGCAAACCAAGACACGGTTGACGCACGAGAACAACCAGCTGAACCAAAAGGCCGAGCTCTTTCAGAGGCTGCAGGACGAGGTTCAGGAGCTCAAACATGAGAAGGAAGAACTCGCAAAGAAGGCCAACACAGCTGAGCGGTACCGGCAGAAGCTGGAGAGCCAGCGCGGCATGGAAACTGACCTGAAGAACGCACTCTACGAGCTGGACACGGCAAGAGACAACCTGAGAGAGTACGATAGGCTGAAGGATCAGTGCGAACAGCAAGCAACGAGCATTACACGCTTTAGGGATATGGTTGCCGCTCTCGAGCAACAGCTCGAGGACAGTCGCATAAAGAAGCTGGCTCTCGAGGAGGAGATCTATGCTGTCCAGGCGCAATTGGAAAGAATAAGGGAGCAGAAGCTGATGGACGAGAGGCGGATTCTCGAACTGGAGGAGCAGGTACTTCACGGGGTCGGAGGCGTTGCTGGAGGCATGACACCCGACGGCAGCAAGACGAACTTCAACCTGGAGGAGGAGCTGGAACACAGCAATGACCCTTCCACAGCAATGAAGCTCGAGATCTCTCGACTGAGAGCCGAGAACAATCTTTTGAAGCACAATATTGCATCGGGCGACAACAAGCGCTTACACAGCGAGTTGGAAACCTCGCGACAGCAGCAGAAGATACTGCAGGGTGAGAATCTGGATATCTTGAAGAAGTTTGCTCTTGCGCAGGACCAGATCAATGCTCTGATGAGCAACAGCACAGATGAAGGGTTAGTGAACGGCATTGATGCCGCCCTCGCGATTGGCCCGCTCAACGTACTCACAAAGGAGCTGTCCAGGAGCGAGATCTACCGCAAAATCTCCAGCCTGCTCAAGGACCGGACCTTTGAGCTCGAGGAGAAGAACTCGAACCTACAGAAGCTCGAGCGGCAGGTCGCAGACCGCGATCGTGAGCTCTTGACGCTCAGGACTGACCGTATGTTGCTCTACCACATTGCCCGAGACAAGGTGCTGGCCGGTTCTGACCATGACGCGCTCCTCACTACAGTCAGCGCGGTCGAGAAGGGCTCCGTCGACGCCCTGCAGGAACTCAAAGCTACTGACGAGCTGGTCTCCGGCTCACTCAAGGACGAGGTCGAGGTTCTGCGCAAGCAGCTCGACGAGCTGAAGCTCTCCAGTGACACGCAGCAGAAGCAGCTCTTTGACTCGCTGCTGACCAACGAGAAGCTCCGCACGAAGCTCGACGACGCGACCAGGGAGCCCCGTGTCGCCTCTCCCAAGCCCGACGAGGTTGCTGCCGGCGCCGCCGGCAGGGACCCGGCCGGCCTGGAGGAGGCCCTTCGCAGGAAGGACGAGAAGCTCGAGAAGGTCGGCACGAGAGCCAAGCAGCTCAAGGAGGTGAGTCGTCCTGCTCTGCCCCTCACGCCTCCCAGCTCCCCTCCGCCCATCAGGCCGCGGCGCGCCGTCAGCCTGCGAGGCGACGAGCCTGGTCTCGACTCGGTCTTGGCCGGGGTCGAGCCGGCAGGCAGTCGTGCTCGTGGGCGGCGGCGGCCTCTATCCGTCAACGCTTGGTGTCCTCCCCACATGCCCTCGTCCCACCTCCCTGAGGAGAGAAGGTCGGGTAGTCTCTTTTCCCGTCTCTTTGGCAAGGCAATCGTGTAGAAAAGCGAGTGTTTGCTAATTGCTGCCCCCCTCGTCGTCTCCAGCAACTCGAGAAGGCCGAGCAAGAAAAGTACGATCTTCAGCGACGTCTCAAGGCGGCAGAACATGCCGGAAGCGCGGCGGCACAAAAGGTCCGTTCCCATTCCCTTGGTTTCCCTTTTTATATATATACATTGCAAAGTTCTGGTGTATTACCAGCTATGACTACATCCCCGGTCCCCTCCCTCGGAATGTGTTCGCCTATCTATAATCTGCGAGAAATCTAAGACTGACGTGAACACACTCTCGTAACAGGCGGCCAGCGACCAGATCATCAAGAACCTGCAGCGGGAGAACGCCATGATCGCCACGGCCTGGTACGACCTGACGAGCCGGCTGCAGAGCAACCACGTCGTGCTACAGCGGCGGCAGGACATGCCCAAGTCGTGGCTCAACAAGCAGAGGCACCTCGTGAACGGTTAGTCCCCCCCCTCCTCCCTCCCTCTTTCTTCTCTCTCCTCCTCTCTGCT